>NC_065919.1:36663270-36967723 GCF_024586455.1 Bactrocera neohumeralis
TTCTTTGGCCACAGAACAATAATCGATCCCAACCAAATTGAAATAAATAGGCAAGAAAACGTTAAGAGGCTACGAGAAAAACAAGAAGCCAACTTAAACCATCATAATAAAAATAAAACGCCCATGAAGAATGACGACATAGGTGACACAATTTATGTAAATATAAATAAAAGCTTAGGAAATAAACTAACTCCACGATATAAAGAGGATATAGTCGCTAAAAACTTAAACAGTACTGTCCTCACCAAATCAGGTAAAACTGTTCATAAAAAACTGCTTTAAATAAAAAGTTAAAATTATAACTTAACGAAAAATTACAAAAATAATATGCATCAGAATTAAAAAAAGCACGTTAAAGTAAATAGAATATAACTTTGCTATCAAAAATAAAACTAACAAGTAAGGAAGGGCTAAGTTCGGGTGTCACCGAACATTTTATACTCTCGCATGGTAAAGTGATAATCGAGATTTCATTATACGTCATTTACATATTTTTCAAATACCGTATTTGTAAGTTTTATTCCGCTATCATCATTGGTTCCTAATGTTTATACTCGTATTATACAAAGAAGGCATCAGATGGAATTCAAAATAGCTTTATATTGGAAGAAGGCATGGTTGTGAACCGATTTCACCCATATTGCGTACACGTCATCAGGGTGTTAAGAAAATATTATATACCGAATTTCATTGAAATCGGTCTAGTAGTTCCTGAGGTATGGTTTTTGCTCCATAAGTGGGCGAGCCCAGCCCATTTTCAATTTTTAAAAAAGCCTGGGTGCAGCTTCCTTCTGTAATTTCTTCCGTAAAATTTAGTGTTTCTGACGTTTTTTGTTAGTCGGTTAACGCACTTTTAGTGATTTTCAACATAACCTTTGTATGGGAGGTGGGCGTGGTTATTATCCGATTATCCATTTTTGAACTGTATATGGAAATGCCTGAAGGAAACGACTCTATAGAGTTTGGTTGACATAGCTATAGCAGTTTCCGAGATATGTACAAAAAACTTAGTAGGGGGCGGGGCCACGCCCACTTTTTCAAAAAAAATACGTCCAAATATGCCCCTTCCTAATGCGATCCTTTGTGCCAAATTTCACTTTAATATCTTTATGTATGGCTTAGTTATGACACTTTATAGGTTTTCGGTTTCCGCCATTTTGTGGCCGTGGCAGTGGGCCAATTTTGCCCATCTTCGAACTTAACCTTCTTATGAAGCCAAGGAATACGTGTACCAAGTTTCATCATGATATCTCAATTTTTACTCAAGTTACAGCTTGCACGGACGGACGGACGGACAGACAGACATCCGGATTTCGACTCTACTTGTCACCCTGATCACTTTGGTATATATAACCTATATCTGACTCTTTTAGTTTTAGGACTTACAAACAACCGTTATGTGAACAAAACTATAATACTCTCCTTAGCAACATTGTTGCGAGAGTATAAAAATACCCGAATTGCACAACCGAAATATATAAGCTCTATTCAATGTTTGGCACCACCTATAGTATGTGTGAAAACGCTTTTTCTATTCTATATTAAAAATCATTAAAAGTTTAACAGACACGAATTTCGAAGACCTCATGAGAATTAAACTTAACAAAACTGATATAAATATATTATATTATATATTATTAATGGTTAAACTTAAGGTGCAAATAGTAAACGCAAAGTTAACCTATAATTTCAAATAATATTAATAATATTTTTTTTAATTAAATATTCATATATTTAACCCTGCAGCGGATGTGCGGATTACATATGTATGTATAAACTTTTTATGATTAACAAATTGAAGTTTTTATTTTTTTTTATAATTTTAGTGAAATGAAATACATTTACGTTTTTTTCTTAGTTATAATGAAAAATACCTGAAGTAAACAATAAACAAAGAAGTAAGCAAATATGTGGATTAGTGTGTTTTATTTTTAAGCTTGAAAATGACATATGTACATACTTATATAATCCACGCGACTTATCACGTCACTTTACGGTGCGCTAGCACTGCAAGGTGAATCGAATTAGCTTTGCGCATTTTTCCAATATTATTCAAAATACGTTTAACATTTTTTCAGAGTTCTACCCCTTACAAGGGAATAATTTTTCAAATTTTCGAAAAGCAGTTCTGATATTTTTTATTTTGTAATATCTAATACTTCTCAGTTATTTTTAAAGTGTTCTGTGAAATTTTCAAAAAAATATATATTATTTGCGCGCAAAATTTTTTGGGTGTACAATTTGACAGCGGCAATGAGTATTTTTGCCACCTACACAAGCAAGAATATTTTTGGAAGCGTGCACTCGGCTCTTGCCGACCACTTCTGCAAAGGCACTATTCGTGCTAATATTTGTGAAGAATCATATGTAATTTAAAATATGGAGAATAGGCGTGGTTGTAATTAGATTCTGCCCATTTCTGCACTGTGATATAGAAATATAGAACAATTCCAACAGCTAACGTAAAAATATAGGGAAAGGGAAGGGAAAGATTACAATCAAATTTGGTAACATATTAACTTGTTTTAGGGGTCATGTACTTCTTAGTTTTATCAATATTATATATTTTACTTCCCGTCGGCCAAAATTTTACTAGAATAACAGTCAAATGAAATATATGCGGTATAAACTCAATTGAAGAGGGGAAATTTAATTATTTGAGTTCAGGTGAAAAACGTGAACCAAAGGATCGGTTAAGACCAGTTTTCACCGGATTTTATTCTTTTTATGCATATAGATAGATAAACACGATCTCGAGATTGTATACTTCAAAGGCACAGGATAATGCTATATAACGAAGTTGGTTGAAATGTTCAAGTACATAGGTTTGAAGATATGTGATTTCACTTAAATATGGGCGGCGCCACGCCGATCGTCCAAATTTGACACCAACTCTTATAAAGCCCTTTTATATAGTTATTGATTTTCGGCGCTTTTAATAGTTTATAACAAAACCGTTATATAGGGATGGCGGGGTTATAATCCGGTGATAGGGGTTCCTAAATGACTTGTTCTAAGCAAATTTGGTTTATTAGCTTTAGCAGTATAAGAGATATGTACATTAAACCTATTACAAGGCGAAATAAAACTCACGATCTGATTACCCCCATCTCTATCGATACCTCAAGTTTTATCCATGTTACAGCTTACAGCGCTGAATATGAATGGAGTTGGTTTAGACCCTAATTAAAACTTCACATCCCTAATTCGGAATTCGCTATGATTCTGTGGTTGACGTTTTCCATATAAACTCAACATATTGAATTTAGATTTTTCTGATTCTTATGTAATATAAGTTGACATAAAGTAAGATATAGCAATAAAACTAAGTGAGCCTATAACGTATTATATAACCATATATATAGGTGGAGAAGGACCTGTCTCCGCTTGGAATCTCCAATTGGCTATAACCGCGTAAGCGGTTTCTACGCCAGTAAACAAGATATATCATGTTCGTTTATATCCGAACGTTGGCCTTCTTTACTTGTTTTCATTAAAGAATTTCCGCTAGCCCTGAGCAGTGATTATTTTACTCGTATTTGGAAAAGATTCGAGGCTTATTGATGGGATTTCATCATACAATTGCTTGGATTACAAATTTGTTGGAAAAATTTACTACTAAATTTTCTTCAGTTCAACTTCTTAGTGCCAGATATTAATTCAATTGAGTCCTCACCTACTAACTAACACACTCACTCGACCGCTTGATGCCGCTCTCAAATTTCATTTCCGTTATAAAGGGCTTTTGTGTTTTTCTTATCCTCGATAAACAACAGAGGCAGAAACAATACACGTATCAGAAGCATGACAAGTATTAGTCAACAACAATGATAATATTAACAAGTGCAAAGAGAAAATTGTAAAGATAGAACAAAAGCAGTTTCACCTGATATTACAAGTATTATATGTATATAGTATTTCTTAAACATCCTTAAATTTAGATTGAACTTCGTGTCGGCACCCTTACTTTGGTTATCCCATCCCTTCACTATTTTGACGATGGCTCTTGTAGCGGAAAATACAAATAACACAAAAGAAAAAGCAGGAAAGGAAAGATTTATAAACCTTCTAAAATATATAAAATGTATACGTACATATTTGTCATACAGACATACCATAATGTTATTAAGTAGAAACGAATTCCATTTTAATTTCAATAATATGTCTCACACATTGACCGATATTTTATCAAAAAAAAAACAGTGATAGGCTTTGGGGTCCACATTTCCGGTATCTGGGGGCTGGAATAATTAAAGTCTGATTATAACAACATTTATAATCTGGGATGACATATCTTAAAGGCAATATTCAAGCAAATTTGTATCCCCATATATTAATTAGAGCTAGATTGATATATTGGAACGTGAAAAATCAGATGGAATTTAAAATTGCGTTGTGTGGGAAGTGGGTTTGCCTTCCACATTTGGTCGATAGCGGTCTAGTAGGTCCTGATACATACCAAATTATACACCGGCTTCTATTAAGATCTTTTGTGTCATTCTAGCACAGAAAACTGTTATATGGGAAGTGTTAGTGGTTATCATCCGTTTTCATCTACTATATTTTAGCGCTGTCGCAAATTATTCGTCTTATGCAAATTTGAGGAATATTGTTTGAATATTTTCGTTCTCTCGTTATTTCTATTCCTTGTATCAAATTACAGTTTTGTCTCTTAATTTGCGCCTTAGTTATGGCAATTTAGAAATTGTCTATTAATGGCGTTTTATGGGCGTGGGCCAAGGAATACGTGTACGAAGTTTTGTCACGATATTTTTATTTTTACTCAAGTTACAGCCTGCACAGACATACAGAGAGAAATTCCTAACTCTACTCGTCTCGTCATCCCGATAATTTATATATAAAATTCTGAATCTACTTCGATTGGTTTTAGATGTTACAAACGACCGTAAGATGAACACAATTATTATACTCTATGTTGCGACAAATTGTGAAATTATAATTAGTATTTAAAAAAATTAAAATTAGGAAAATATGGACATTTTTAATAATATATTTAAGTAGTAAGTACTCCATTTTTTTATGAAATCCAGTTGTCACTTGTATATCTTTTTGTACCAATTTGGGAATACTATATGTCATCGTCTTTTTTGCTGAGCACTAACGGTATATTGAAAACGAATAATAATACAATGCTACGCGTGTCATTGTGACGGCGGATGAACTCAGTGGTGAAGCTGTGAAGTTGTGTAGAAAACATTCTGTGCATAGAATATCCGCTAAGTCTCAATGCGTCAAGCGATGGGGGCACTCAACATGCTTTTACAAAACTGAAGACTTACTTTATTTGGTATAGAAATAAAACTCCTTATGAAACAAAGTAAGAAGTACTATAATTGAAAGAGACTTGAAGTTGCTTTTTGACTTCTCTTCACCAATGCTGTACTCACAGTTAGGGGGTGACTGCTTTGTTAAAGAGGTGCTTTATTTTTTAAAAAGATGTGAGTGCTTTTAAAGTGGACTTCTCATATTTCATCTTAACCACTTAACAAGCATACGCTTGGTTATAACTCAACGGTTTACTTATGTATATGACTCGACGTTGGTCACATTTTAGTTATGTAATGATTATACCTCACATTTATGCAACTATTACTTTTTAAATACATTATTGTCCTTCATCAGCTTTATAAGAAGCTTTTTTCGGTTTAGTATTAAAAGTGAGATACACACTTTATTTAATAATTTCAGCTAGATATTTCTAGCACATCCTAATGCAAAGCAAATTTATCCAACTGTAACAACTCAACTCTGTCGGCAACAAAAAGTTGTAAAATAGCTTAATCAATTCAATGAACCTTTTACGTTTTACTGGGGCCTAAACGACCTCACGCACATATCAGAAGAGGAACCACCAGGAGAATATTCGGCAAAGCCGTGAACTAAGTTATATTTCGATTCACCCATTCATACTAGGTTGTGAAATTGGAATAAGTCGCGTGAAAACCATCTAGTACTCGGATAGTTTGGAAAAAAAAACGAACACATTGTACTACAACCACACAAATATCCTATAGATAGAAATTTAATTCATTCTGAAACCGATTACTTCGTTTTATTTATTTCGGTGCATCCTTCTCGTCGACACTAATATACTAATATCCGTGCTTTATACTGACTTTGAAATCAATAGGCTCAACTTTTCCTATGTCATAGAAACTGACGGATCAAACTCAAATGGCATGAACAACTTTTATTTGACAAGCTATACATATTCATTTAATTTGGACATTTGGGTTTTACTTATCTAACGCGTTGCTACAATATTCGAACAAGTTGTTTGGATCGGACCACTATAGCACATAGCTACCTTTCAAACTGAAAACTAAAAAAAATACACCTTCGTTGGGTGTTATAGTTTCGGTGCAGACGAAATTAATGTTTTTTCTTCATTTTCCTCTCGTTTGCATATTAAATATACAAGTATCTTAATGATATGTGTAAGTAAAAAGAAGTGAAGACTAAGAAAGTTCTTGGCAAATTAATTGAAACTGTTTAATGTCTTTGAGCTAATTATCTGCCTCTGCATAAAATGTTTTGCCGTTTTAGAAAGTCGTTCGGTTTCTAATGTTTAAGTTTTGTGAATTAACCACACCACACTGATGTTATAGGCTCCAGATTTGATGTCATATTAGGATGGCCGCAAGAAGCACAGCGTCATCCAAAATGAAAAGTACCCCAGCATTTACCCCAGCGTCCCTGATATACAAGTACCTATTTGAATATTGAAGAATTAAGAATGAAAGTTTTACTTATACCATACAAATAAAAGCACTAAGAGCAGCACTAATGTTGCCAAACTTAAACTACTTTCCGCAATTGCGAAAGTATGTTGGAGAAGAGCGAAAAATCACTTTAAATAGTGGGAAATACATAAGCGACTTCAACGCTTAGAAAGCAAAGTTAAGTTTGAATTTTAGCAGTTTAGTTCAGTTTAATTAAAAAAAAACTTTTGAAATACATCAGGATTACGTATTTGGTTATAGTTCAGATCAAGAAATTGCACAGTGAATTAAAGGTAATATTTTATAAAATTTCGTTTGTGTAAACTACTATCTTCTGGGTATTAGCCTATCACCAGCGTCAATAAAATAAAATCTTGAATGCAGTTATCAACAATCTGCAATCAACTACTGAAAATGAACGAAATAAGCCGAGGAATGTAAAGTTAATGGCGTTGGACAACTATTGAGAAAACCACTATAATTTATCAAAGAAATGTATTGCAGATAAACCATTTCATTTATGACACCTGCGACTTAATGCAGTGGACACTCTCACACTTGACTTCCTAAATGTGCAACACTCGCGATCATAAAATGACGGAAATCAGTATTCATAAAGAAATGCTATATTCACCTACTATAAATGCATCAAATAATAACTTCATTCGTTTCTCGAAAGAACGAAACTTAACAAATGTAATATGAGAGGGCGCCATTTCAATTTGAAATGTTTCATTAAAAACACGATTTTTCTTCTTGTCTCTGAAATCCCACTTTGTCGTTTGGTGAACAACGAGACGATTCGTTAAGGGGTCAGTGGGGTAATCTGGCCTGTTTTTTGACATTTTTTTTCCATCGAAATTTTTATTCTACAATAGAACTTTTTTTTCACATATCATGAAATATATCGTGGAGTGTATAAACAAATTTTTTCGGAATTGTTTGATGACACCTGTCGGAGACGGCTGGGTGAATGAGATGCGTTTTTTCACTGGCGGACACGATTTCTCATGTTTGGATCATCTGAAACACAAAAATCCAATATATTCTTAAAAAGTACGTGAATGGTTATCGTCCCTACAAGAATCATGAAAAAATGTTGATAAATAAAAAAGTAATTTACGTTTTTTAACATTGTCAATAAATTACAAAAAATTATGAATCTAGTAGGGATGGTAACCAGGCGTTTTGTGAACATCCGTCAATCTTATCTTTAAGCTACCGGATCACTGTAGGTGGTAGACGTACTACTACGAAGTGTACCCTCTTTCAGATTGTTTGAATGGCTGGTAACTGTGTAGCCGATGAGCTAGTCAGAGAAGGCACCCCTGCTCCGATCGTAATAATACCGAGTTGGATTAGCAGACGTTGGTCGACGACCAGTTCCTGTGCGGGTGCGAAGTCCTTCTGGCCTAGAACAGAATGCAAGTGATCTACTAAACTACTTGCCCTGAGCAAATGTAGGAGTTCTTACTGGACAATGTGCGATAGGCATTCATAATGTAAAGCTTAAAAACTAACAGACACTTTCTCTTTCATTGTCCAGCCTTTACAAGAATGATGGTGAAACATCTCGGTAATCTTACTTTTGGCGAACCAGAAGACTGAGCCCACTTATAGCCCTGACAAACGACATTTAGCTGAATTTACCAAATTTGAGTAGGCAACACTGCTCAAAAATGGCCGATTTTTTGCTATTTTTTGACAGATGTCGCTTGAAGTCTGCCGCCTCCTTTGCGTTTGCAGCATCAGAGGTAAGCAGTTGTATATTGCTAATTAAATTATGTGCAAGTATATTAACAAAAACAAATTTTAATATATTTAGATGGCAGAAAATAAACAACGCACAGTCCATTTTTCCATTATTATTAACATTTTCGCACACTTTTTCCGCATTACAATCAATTATTGCTTTTAATTTCACTCTATTATCTTTTAACGTAGTTAATAATAAACGAAATTTTTCGTAAAATTTTTATTGATTTTCCAAAAATACCAAAATTTCTATTAATAATTTATCTTATTCATTTTTATTTCACTTTTTTTTTAAATAAATAAACAAATTTCACTATCAGCTGTCTAAATGCACAAGTCTGCCGTCTGTCACCATAAAATTGCAATGCGCATTAGCGTTGCTTAAGGTGCATTAATTTTGCTCGTCTCTCAGGGCTATTAACAAATTTGTGACATGCACGAAGCGCTTTGTCTATATGTAAAGGTCTTATGACCCAAAGAACCGGCGTTCGAGGCTCTCCAAGTCAGATTACTCTTAGAATCGGCCTTTTAAGCTAACCTAACCTAATCCAAAAGAAAATGAAGTAATCCTTGCTTTAACCAAATCTCAAAAATTGAGATAGATGCATTTCTAGTCAATTCGTCAATATTTTGACATTAGTTTTAATAAACCTGTCCAACGGTACAGAGAGGTACTATGGGACCTCAATAAGAGTGCTGCGTAGTTTACGTTCTCACACAAAATGAATCTCCCGAAATCTGGACAAATTGATTGAATTTATATTTTGTATTCCATAATCAAATGTGGAAATATGTACAAGACTCACATATAAAGAGAATTATACCATAAGTAATATATTTATTCATTATGGCCCCCCAAGATAATTAATGGCAAAACCCCTGTCGGCATATAATAGTGTAAAAGCTACTTAGGGTTCAGCTTACTCTTTGAATATAAAAGTGGCGACATTCGACAATGTTGCTCGATAATCATCTCTGGTTAATAAACATATTAGTATCCGCGCATTACGTTCGTTATAAATTTCTTGGCAATAGTTGAGATATCGACGAATATAGTTGGGGGAAATATTACTTAATATTTGAAATACAAGAGGGTTCCAAAGTAAGCAGGACTTAAAAAAAAACAGAACAAATGGTTTTATCGGCAAAATCAATGTATTTTTTTCAAAACAGTCTCCTTCTGCTTCAATACAGCTTTTTGCACGGTCCAATAGCATGTCGAACGAGTGTTTTCGCTCATTGGCCGGTATGGTCGCCAGTATGCCGGTGCAAGCCTTTTGAATGGCCTCTACGTCTGCATAATAATAATAATAATACCCAACGATTACCCTCCTCCCGCCCAACCGACGCGAGGGGCGCAATCCGCGAACGAGTGGAATTAGCCGAGTCATAAAAGGCAAGAAAGTTTTAAGCGTTGCGATCTTAAGCTGCTCAGCTACAGAAACAAAAATTCCAACAGTCAAAATTAAGATTTAGATTAAAGTTTATTATTTTTAAATGTTACTTTTTAAGAGTAGATAAAATAATTTTTTTAATGGTAAAGAGTGAGTCTGTTAGATCAAATGTGCTGGAATGAGAATTGAAATCATGACATATACGGCGGAATGGTTCGTTTAACTCAAAATTTGTTCTAGAAAATTTTAAAAGTAAGGGTCTAAACTGCCTGGTAGAGCGAGCGGGAACGTTGAAATTAATATCAGATAAGAGAGATGGGCTACAGACTGCCCCATTCATGAGTTTTACAAGAAATATTATACCAAGCATCTCCCTACGACTAGCGAGTGTCGGGAGATTTATAAGTTTTAAACGGTTAGTGTAAGGGGGAAGATTTAAACTGGAATCCCAATGCAAATGATTTAGGGCAAAAAGTAAAAATTGTTTTTGAACGGACTCTAACTTATCCGAATGGACTTGGTAAATAGAGTTCCAAACCACAGAAGCCTAATATCACCAGAGATGTAAAAAGAATTTTTGGTAAGCGGATCTCTAAATTCTTTAGACCAACGTTTAACAAAACTAAGAGCGCCTTTGACTTTAAAAACCGTGGAAGGTGCGTGAAGATTAAAATTGAGTTTGGGGTCCATAGTTACTCCCAGATCAACAAAACTGCATACTTGCTCCAACTTAAAGTTTTGTATTGCGTATGAAAAGCACATCGTTTTGCATTTTCTAAGGTTCAATGGCATGTCATTTCTATCACACCAAGAAACTAGGTTGTTTAAGTCTGTTTGCAACTGACATCTTTCGCTGTTTGAAGTATACGTTTTAAAAAATTTTACATCGTCAGCATATAATAAAACTTTTGAAAACTTAACAACAGATGTCATTAATAAATAACAAGAACAGAATTGGACCTTGAGGAACGCCTGAAGAAACATTGATTATGTCAGAAAAAGTATCGTTAAATATGACTTGTTGAATTCTATTACTAAGATAAGAAGAAACACATTTTAGAAATATTGGTTGAAAACCAAGAAGATCAAGTTTATTCAAAAGAATTGAATGGTTTACTTTATCAAAAGCTTTACTAAAATCTGTGTATATAACATCAGTATTCTTATTCTCCCTAAAGCCCGTTGATACATGTGATACAAATTCAAGCAAATTAGTTATTGTAGATTTCCCTTTACGAAAGCCGTGCTGAGGACAAGAAATTAGTGGAGAGATCCGGAAGGTTATGTCGTCTGTTATAATTGCTTCAAAAAGTTTAGGTATTGTAGACAACCTTGCTATTCCCCTATAGTTTTAAATAGATGACCTAAATCCACTCTTATGTAAAGGAATTATAAATGACTTTTTCATATAGATGGAAATAAACCTTGCATAATATATGAATTAAATAGTTTTGTTAGGGGTTGGTATATATATTTGGCACATTTCTTAAGAAAGCATGAGGGAATCATATCTGGGCCGTAATTGTATGATTGTTCTAACATATTTAACTGATTTAAGACGTCTGCTTCGGAAACGGTAGGTGCGTTAATGACAGAAATCGGACATAACTTGTGCAGGTGCGGAACATTTTGTGGAGATTTTGAAGAGTAATTGGACCTAAAGAATGCAGCGAAAATATTAGAAATGGTGGGTGTCACTGGACATACTAGACTTATATTTCATAGCGGACGGAAAATTAGAAATCCTGCGTTTGGAGTTGACGAAACCATAAAACAATTTTGGATTACGTATAATATTATTTTTTACTTTATTTATATAATTACTATAACATATTTTGTTAAGTTCAGCAAATTGTCGACGCAATTTAGAATATTTTGAATAGTTAGCAACTAAACCAGTTTTTTTAAAAAGTTTAAAAGCACGAGATTTTCTATTTTTTAATTTACATAATTCTTTCGAAAACCATAAATTAGAACTCAGTTTTTGAGTAACAACACACTTCGGAATATATTTTTCAAATAAGTTTAAAATAGTTTCATTAAAGTGGGAAGCACTAAATTCAATATTGCCACTGTAATCTGGCCAAGTTACTTTAGAAAGTTTGTAATTAATCTTCTTAAAATTAGCTTTCGCAAAGTTGAACCGAAAACAAAGGTCTTGTGTATTATTATGAGCAAAGTTGGCTATGATTTCGTTGTTAATTTCCAAAGCAGGATGATACGAGTCCTCTGGCCGAACCCAAGGACCACATCGGACAACAGAGAACATTGAAGCGTTATCAACATAAACTATATCTAAGAACTTACCAAACTCATTTGAACTTAAATTAATTTGGTTAAGACCCAACTCCGACATTTCATCTAAGAACACGTTAAAACATAAGCGAGCACTAATAGGAATGGTGTAATCATCACTAGATTTCCATAATACGCACGGTAAATTGAAATCTCCCAAAACAACCATGGAATCAGTATTATTAACCATTGAGAAAACATTATTTATTAATGAAGCATGCTGCATATATGTATACAGATATGTCCGAGTGAATGAAGTCTACATGCGGAACATCGACTTCTTCAGATGGAATTGAAGAATGAACAGCAAACAAGACCCCACCTCCTTTTCTGTTCAGGCGGTCATATCTAAAGATTTCGAATTCGCTGTTGAATATTTCATTATCAAAAATGTGGGGCTTTAGCCAAGTTTCTGTGAAAGCAATGATTTTGAAGTTACAATGAATGCTATTTAAATACAAATCAGTAAGTTTTGTATTAAGCCCTCTAACATTTTGATAATAAATAATCAGCGAATTATTGTTAATTAGTTTTTTGTATCCACGGGATTTCTTGGCATTTTAGTGATAAAACTACAGGGGGCTTATCACGTTTGTGCTAGAATTCGCACACAAAGATCCCAGATGGCCAGAATGACTTGTCAGGTATCAATTGAAAATTATCAGCGGATACGCCAATCTTAAACGACGAAATATCTCTGTTGTATTTGAAATTAAATTTACGGATGTCTGTATCTACCGTTTTTAATTTCGACGAGATATAACTTTTTATATCATCGACTGTGGTATCCGCAGCAAGTCTCGAGATAAAAACTGCCTTTTTCCGCGGTATTACAACTAAGTTTTTCTTAGAAGACTTGAAGGTATTTGGAGGCGGATCTTGAGAAGTTTTCCGCTTACCGTGTTCAGTAACAGTTTTCTCTGTGTCCTGAGCAGACGGAACCTTCTCGCCTTGAGGACAAGAGGATGACAGATTGATGAGGTCAATAGTAGGTGGGGGCATTCTTTTTAAGGAAGATACAGTGGTATCTTCATCAGACGGACGTTTACGTTTAGATGAATGTTTTAGATTCTCTTCCTGCACATTTAGGCATTGAAATGATTGAAACAACGTTTCATAATGCCTAAATTTTTCAGTAAGGGTTTCAAGCTCACAACCAATCTCCTTGAAACCATTGCGCGCCTGCTTAAAAACTTTCATTTCATGCGCAAATGCATTTTTCCGAAAAGTAAGAAGTCGCATGGTGCCATATCAGGTGAATACGGGGAATGGTAAATGGTTAAAATGTGATTTTTGGTCAAATAATCGGTCACAAGCGTCGATCGATGAGCCGGCGCATTATCGTGCAACAAACGACAACTTTCATTTAAGCGTAACAAGCCCAAATGTTCGGTCAAAATGCGATAAATCGATGTTTTGAAGATGTTCTTTTCCATTTCCATGAATTTCAATGATGATTTCGGCTGATTTTTGATGAATTCACGCACAGTTTCGATGGAATTCCCGGTGATCGCGGATTTTGATTGGATCGACACTTATGCCCTCACGACCATTTTTAAGACATTGAAACCACTCGTGCACTCTGCTACGGGATAGGCAATCATCGCCATAAACTTGTTTCATCAATTGAAACGTTTCGGTAAAAGTTTTACCAATTTTAAAACAAAATTAAATGTTGACTCTTTGTTCGAAGCTCATTTTCGCACCCATAACACAAACATACTGACACTTAAAACGCAATAACTTCACTCCCAATCAATGAAATGTCATGAAAATCGATAAAGATAGCAGATTTTAACGCACCAGTCGACTTATAGATGGCGCCACCAGGGGCGATAGATTCAAAAATTCCTGTTTACTTTGGAACGCACCTTGTTTTAACCGTAGATAATAATTTTCTACCAAAAATGGCCAAGTGAAGTCCCCAAATACGTCCACCGAGAATTGATTAGTCCAAGACATTTTTAAGCTCGTTATTTTTCCCCAGCCAGAGGAAGGACCACGGTAACTAGACCTCCATACCAGTAAGTACTATTATTTTGAACTCAACTGTAAATGTGTACTGGAAGGAGTAAAAATTGTAATGCAAGATAAACTCGATAAGTTTTGTTTGTGTTTAGTGGTCAAAAAATAAAAATATAAAATGTGTTTAACCTTTTACATTATTTTATATTACTGCTCCCACAATTGCCTGTTGTTGCCTTCAAGTTACTCTACTTTATAAACAGTGGTCGAAAGCAAAGTAGCGATTATGGCTGCAGATGAAGTGTCTTGGAAAGGACATAAAAAAATGCAATACAGTACTACAGTACTACTTATCTAAACGTATTAAGGAGCTACTGCCACTGGCTCCCTTGAATTTATGCTCGGCAACGGAAATGCTGAATAGGTTAGTAAATATGTGTGCTAAAAAGGCTCTAAAATGGAAATAAAAGCCACTCTTATGAATAGCTCCAATTTATTTGCTACTTCTGGCATATTTCGCCACCAATCTGGCAAATGCGTTTCGCTCTCACTCAATGTCCTTTTTGCCTTTTAAATTTGTCACTTTTCATCTAATCGAATTATTTGCTCCACTTCCGGTTTTTTATTTTCCCAACTTTTCAACTGCTATCAAGCAATAAGTTTTCATATCACGCACACACGCACACTCAAACATACGCGCTGCCGTGGGTGTCCTCCTGACCACGGCCGCTATGTGTGCAGGCTCTGAGCAGTGACAGCGTGTCCCGCAGTGCGCAATCAGCAATAAACTCTAATGTTGTATAGAGTCTATAATTCACAATTAGTACAAAAAAAGTGCAGTGCACCAGTTTTAGCTTGATTCCAACTCCCATTATGTGGGCTTGTGTGTGGCTTTATTTGGAGACTTTTCACTAAATGCAACGCAAGCGTACTCGACATCACATGATGGAAGCGATGACGTTCACTTTATTTACAGTTAAAACTTGGTCAGAGCTTTTGAGCACGTTAATAGAAAACACAAGTTACACACAAAAAAATGTTGCGCTAAAAATTAATTTTTTATAAAACTGAAATACTTAATTGAACCGCATCTCCATTTATCTCTTTAGACGGTGAACGCCCAAGGGAGTGTGTTACGAAGACACCAAAAAAGTCCACAAAATAGCTTTGAATTACCGTAAAGTGAAATTGTTCGAGATATCAGGGACTTTAAAAATATCAACTGAACATTTACCTTATATCATTTACGGAAATTTGGATATGAGAAATCTCTATGCAAAGCTCACGCGAGCTCACTTTCGAATTGAGACTTCGAGTTGGTGAGTAGGAGCAGTGTTTGGTGATGTTCAAGCGTAATAAAACAAACTTTTGCGTCGATAAGTGACAGTGGAGGAAACATGGCGCCACCATTTCACTCTGAAGTACAATCGACAGTCATCCCAGTGGACTGCACCCACTTCAAAGCGTGGAAAAACGCAACAGTCGGCTGCCAAGGTTATAGTCTGTGTATTTTGGGATGAACGTGGGATTATTCTTATTGACTTCCTTGAAAAAGGAAGAACCATCAATAGCTACCATTAAAAGAATGCTCGGTGGGAAGAAATTTTCGTCGAATAAAGAGGTGAAGAGAACTAAGTTGAATAAAAATAAATTAATTTTGCCAAAAAAATATGTTTTACTATGGTAGACCGGCTACTTTTCAATTGACTTGTTTATGTTGTACTAAAATTTTGGAACATATCCCTCGCAGCTCCCGTGAGAAATAATAATTTGAAGTGTAGTTTAACTTTCTATATCAAAAATCCAAATATGTTTGTCTGCCCGCATAACGCTTTGTTAGCACAGAAATTTTTAGAGGTTAGTAAAATGTGCCATGTAGTACGTGCAGGATAGAAAATGAAATCATCGTGAATTATGTCATTAGAATTGGTACAGAAACTCTGGCATCGGCTTTAGCCAAATGCTGACAGCTTTTATTAAAGCAAATGGAGTTTGCCAACTCTACCCTTAGCTTGTACGTATATACCTACATAGGATCTCCATCGAAAGTGTGTGGAATGATAGCTCAATGGGATTCGAAAAAAGGTTGTTGGAACGGCTAGAGTGTCCCAATAGTAGCGGACGATAATGTTGACAGTCAAAATGAATTTACGACATGTCAGCTGTGATAAATTAGCAACTCAATTGCAACCAAAAATGTCACTCAAATGCGAAATAGAGAAAGAAGAGAGAAGAGTAAAGGAAGGAAAAGAAAAGAGCAACATATAAAGTTGCGAAATTCGTGGTTTCCTGCCAATGTCGATGAGGAATCGGAGGTAAAATGAAAGTTGGGCTACTGAAGAGACCGCAAAGTTGGATGTAGTGGTGTAAATTACTGCAAAAATTGAAACAATACAACTAGACAACGCACGATGGCCTGCTACTACCACGCCAAATTATGTATGTCTAGGAGGATGGACGGAGCGGAGCAAACCATAGTGCATGTGGAATCGCTGCTGGCGGTGCACGCGTGTTCATTGTTGGCTTTTATTTCAGTTGCTGCTTTTGCTGTTGGATTAAATTGTCATTGGAAGCTTAGAACGAAATGCGCTTACGAAATTTCGCAAACAAACAGTGAAAATGCTTTAATCTCTTCGAAAATGTGCATGTTTAAACAGCAACGATGCTAAGTGACAAGTATACAAACATACGTATTATGTATGTATTGTTAATTTATGCACTAAATTGTGTTCATATTAATAGTAGTGCAGTGCAGCAAACCGATTCTGTAAAGAAAACATACATGGAAACTTAATACGAACAAATCAAATCCTGGGAAATACCTAAAGGTTTAAAACGTCAACCAGAGGATCGGAATCCAAGCAATTTTATATATACATATTTACTTATAACATACTATATATTAATCATACGCTGACCGATATATTTGATATACGGAAGAAAACGAAAATCATCATATGTGGTATGTGGGAGTTGGGGTAGTATCGACCCGATTTTATCTATTTTTGCCAGTACAATAACTATTAACATGTTACAAACTAAAAAAACGTTCCCTGGGTTTCATTAAGGTACTTCACATACCATCACCAATCCATGTGGAGTAAAATCAGCCGGAAGTTCGAAAATCTTTATATTAGGTATACGGCGGCTGAGAAAAGTATTACCCGATTCAACACAAAATTTCAATTGTACATTCCAATACATTGACCAAAATTTTCTGCCAAATAGCAACTATAGGTACTGGGGTCCGCATATGCGGTCTCTAGAGGCTTGCACAGTTTCAGTTGGACAATTTTTGGTTATAAAATGGCATACTTTAAAGTTTTATCTCGTTATATTACTGCACCTTGATTTGTATACCGGAAAGTGAAAGAATCAAAAGGAAATTGTATTACATAGTCTTTCCTTACCTCTTTTATTTGGCCATTTACACAAGGCTTAAATTATTTAATTCCGAAGAATTTCAGTAAGATAAAAATAAGTAGGTATTGTGGCAGCTTTATAAATACGTAAATTATATATTCTGGAAACATTATAAATCTGTAAATTTAATATGTATCTAATTATAAATAAAAGAGGGTGGCAGCAACATATGCGGCCATATTGTGGACAAAGTAAACCGAGTTCGTAATCATTTAAAGAGCGTTCAATATAATAAAATTGTTTAAAGTATTGTCACATTTTTGTTTTATAAAACCTCTTCAACCTAAGTCTTTCCAAAAATACGAAATTAGAATATTTTTCTGATTCCCCATATACCTAATATACGGCGGCTGAGCGAACTTCTAATTAATTTTATACCGCATACATCGGTCAATATGTGAGTTAATGAAATTCAGAGAGCGGCTCTTTCTAATAACAGTGTATGTCCAAAATTTATAAAATCGATATTGTGTTCGATGTTTCAATGAAGCCAATTTTTCTTAAAAATAAAGTGGTAGAGTAAGTAGACCGAATTCTAGACCGTGGTTGAAGTCCTAATCTAATAACATAAGTATTACTCTCTGATTGAGATTTTCTCATATACCTAATACCTATTTTAACTTAACCACTTTCGTTTTGTTGAGTTTACCTCGCTTCATTATAAGTGATGCAAATTTTAATATGAAGCAAAGTATGATAATACGCTAAGTGAGCCTAAAACCTATAAACTGAATTAATAAGTACCAACACCTGAAAGTATTTTCCCGCTTTTGTTGCACGTAACTAGCACGAGTAGATAATATTCGGTTATACCCAAACTTTGCTTTTCCTTCTATTTTATGAATAAAATAAACTCAGAAGTATTTTTTTAACTAAGGGAATCTGAATTATTGGACATTGGAAAATATTTCTAGATTTCTAGATAATTTCATTTGATATTGAAGGTCACATTAGCAAGAAACTTTCTGTAGTAATCCATATCTCTATATGTTTTTACTTACTATATATTGTTGTATATAGTCACGAAACTATTATTTAACAAACATTCCTTCCATTACTCATACAATTAAAATGACTTAGAAATGCAAAGGTTCCTAGTCGAAGTTATTATCAGATGTTATGTTCTACCACAAAGCCAAATTTTTATACGCGTATGTTACACGTATACATGTATATGTTTCTGACATCAACCCCCCTTAAAGATATAAATTCCAAAACAATTAACAAACAAGATAAGCATGACATCTGCCATTCGCTACAGTTTAGATCGCCTCAGCACTTTGTCTTACTGACGAACCAACACATACTCTTACTGAGACCATTAACTTTTTTTCACTGCGTAGCAGGATTGTTAGTATCATTGCCACTGATGGAGATGGTCATGATAATGATGGTAATTTGCAAGCATCCACAGCTAACGGCTCGGACCACGGACCGGAAATGGGAACAAAAGCCGGCGTAGGGAGAATGAATAGCAATCATGGAAATTGAACACAACCAAAATCAATTTAGCAAAAACGAAATGTAGACAAATAAAAAGAGAAAACTGAGATGACCACATTGATACTACATGGTGCGGCAAGGCAAATATGGCAATAAAGTTGAGAAATCATATAAGTAATAAAAGTTTTCTGGCATGGTTGAATGCCTCAATGAATAAACTTGCTGTGAATGGTCCGCATGTATCCATTTTGGGTCATTTTAATCAATTTCACATGATTCGCAACGAAATGGAATGTTTGTTCGATAAATGTTTGTGTCCATTAATCAGCTAACATTGAGCTAAAAATCCCAATAAAGCGAGGAAAATCAACGTCGTAACCATCCAAGGCATATAAAGAAATTTACTAAGCAAAGGATAGCGGAAGTAACTATTAGGAGCGTGATTGAGTAACTGAAAGACTGCAGGCAGTAACATAAAGAACTGGAAATAAATGAAAGATATAATTCAAATACATAGAACTGTAAAACATTAATAAACAAGTAAAGAATAGCTATATTCGGCTGTAACAGAATATTTTATACTCTTGCAACTTGCAGGAATCAAAACCGGTGAAATTATTTCAGGTGCTGGCAAAACTTTATATTATAAAATGTTGCAAGAGAATTAAACATCCATTATTCGATGAAAATGTGAATAAATTTCGATTAAATTTGGTATCTTCTTGACTTATACTGAAGGCAATAAACTTAGATTGAGTTTTATTGCTATATTTTAGTACACGTCAGCTAAAATTATATTAAAAATATTTTTAAATAAAATATATGTATGTATGTGATATGTGATATTATCTCGACCGAGGAAAGGGGTTATGGGTTGCATTCGATTTTCGGCTGCACAGTGGCCGATATTCCAAAAAAGCTAGCAAAAACTCGAAAAGTCCTCCGATCGCATCGAAATTTCGTTTATAATAGTTTTTTGGCGGACGTGTACTCTTTAAATTTGAGGTACGTGTTCCAATTAAAGCCAAACATCGCGTACGTGGTTTTCTAAGGTTTTTTGAAGAAAATAATATCTTCTCAAAATATAAAACAAAACACACGGAATTTCTATTACATCTTGCTTCGATATAAAAGGAGCTTTTTAGTAAAAGCTTAATTTATTTGCATGAGTAAGGGGTAACAGGAAGTGAAAAAAAAAAATAATGTGATTCATGTAAATATTTTTATTTTACAAAATAATATGTAAGTTTTAAGTTACCGTTATTACAATGTATCTGGTAATATTTAACAAATAATGATCTTATAGAATATTAAAAAAGCATAATCATAATCACTATCAGATGCAAAATCGCCATCTGCATTTAAGCTCACTACTGAAGTATGTGATATCGACTCTGCACTCAAACCCGTCATACATATAATAAATTAGTTTAATTGCCTCTGATGACAATGTGCTACTTTTTTTCGGTGTATCTAATCTCAAACTAGAAATAAGTGGGTCTGAGGACACGAGCAACCAATGAATAAAATCTGTCATGGCATTTTCTCTTGAATATTTCCGCGAAAAATTTTGTTGAAATCTTTTGATATCCTTATTGCGCGATTCCTGAACTTCCTCAGAGAGTTGACCAATCGGCAATGGTGCCCATTCAATGATAAGGTACCCGTGAATTAGTACTACATGAATCGATGGCATGCAGTACCACGGATATTTTTCAACTAACATTTTTGCGATATCAAAGCAATATTCTTTGAACAAACTGCAAAACCGCATGACAAAACTTGTAATATGACATAAGCACGATTGAGGAGCGTTACGCCCAAACCCAAAATTTTGGCTGACTCTTGACTATTGTATTTCCATCATTGCTATTTCCGCATCCTCCAACTTTCGGAGAATCAACAATGAGCCCACACCGCTGTTTGAAATTCTACTGTATAGCTTTTTTTCGATTTACAATCAGTGCTTTGTCCTCTTGAGTACGCGCTTGTTTGTTTACAAATGCAAGCAAAGCAGTTTTCCTCGAGCTCCCTTATCAAAGGCTCTAAAAGATAAAAAGACAATTGTCCTACTTCAAATTTTGCACAAATACTATCCTATTTTCTTCTAAAACTCATCAGACTTTCAAGATTTACTCGAATGTAATTTAGAATGAAAAATAATATAATCAAATTTGAGTACCTATTATGAGAAACAGATGTATCATTAAAATTTTCATTGGTTTTTTAAAAGCCGCTCTGCAATTTTATTTTGCCCCGGGTCCAGAGAAAGCATTCTAAGTCTCTACTTATTTAGCACCTTATATATTATATAGTCATTTAATATACTATGCAAAGTCATTTTCTTCAGAAACTTCCTATGTATTTGATAAAAAATCCTCAAGAGACCAAAAACTCGATGCGACTGCAGCTTGCTCTCAACACGCGATGTAGGGTCTCTCTTTATGTCAAAAACGAATAAAATCAGACCAATACTTCTCATAGCCCCCATATGCCTAATATAAACATTTTCGAACTCCCGTGTGACTTTATCCTAGATACTATATATCGGCCAATATTTGAGTTATCTGAACGAAAATAACAGAGCCTGTTTTATTCATAACAGTGTATCTTTTTGCCAAAAATTTATTGAATTGGGCGAAAACTTGACATAGCCCCTATATACATAACTAATATTAGGATTTTCGATCATCCGGCTGACTTTACTATATATGATTGGTTTTTTTGTATGTAACATTGAGAAAAATAGATAAAATCGGGTCGATACTACCCCCAACTCAAATATATATTTTATATGTTCCATATTTGTATAATGATTTTCGTTTATCTAACAAACCTTATGTTACTTCTCCTGGCGTTATACTTTCACTGCCATTCAGCAAGCTGGAGAAGTGTTCCCTCCATAATTTTAGTATGCTCTGAGCATAGGTCACTAGATCACCTCTGGGGGTTCTACAAGGGTAAGTTCCGGCCTTGAAACCTTCTTTTAGCCGCCGCATTTTTTCGTAGAATTTTCGAGCATTATCCCTGTCGGCCAGCTTATCAAGCTCTTCATACTCACGCATTTCGGCCTCTTTCTTTTTCTGTCTGCAAATGCGTCTCGCTTCCCTCTTCAACTCTCAGTATCTATCCCATCCCGCGAGTGTTGTGGTCGATCGTAACGTTCGAGGTAGGCAGTCTGTCACACGTCACTCCTCGTCGTACCAGCTGTTCTTTTGTATTTTCCGAAAACCAATGGTTTCGTTTGCAGCTGTACGTAAGGAGTTTGAAATGCCGTCTCACAGTTCCCATATACCGAGTTGTTGACGAGTGCTCTCAGAGAGCAGGAGTGCAAGTCGAGTAGAAAATCGTTCCGCTATCTGTTGTGATTGCAGCTTCTTGACGTCGAACCTTCCTTGTGTTTGTTGGCGTGCGTTTTTTGCTGCACAGAGACTCTGTGCGAATCTTGGCTGCAACAAGATAGTGGTCCAAGTCGATGTTAGGACCTCGGAGCGTACGCACGTCTAGAACACTGGAGATGTGTCTTCCGTCTATCACAACATGATTGATCTGGTTGGTGGCTTTTCGATCCGGAGACAGCCAGGTAGCTTGATGTATTTTCTTATGCTGGAATCTAGTAATACAGATAACCATATTTCGGACCCCGGTGAAGTCGATCAGCCTCAACCCATTAGGAGATGTTTCGCCGTGGAGGCTGAATTTACCGACCGTAGTGCCAAAGATACGTTCTTTGTCCACCCTGGCATTAAAGTCGCCAAGCGCGATTTGGACATCGTGGCGAGGGTAGCTCTCAGAAGTGCGCTCCAAGCGCTCATAGAAGGCATCTTTGGTCACATCGTCCTTCTCTACCGTCGGGGCGTGGGCGCAAATCAGCGATATGTTAAAGAACGTCGCTTTGATGCGGATTGTGGCTAGACGTTCATCCACCTGGGTGAATGACAGTACTCGGCGACGGAGTCTCTCCCACCACAAATCCCACACCAAATTTTCGGTCCTTTATATAGCTACTGTAGTAAATACCACAAGGACTTACTCGTCTCTGTCCTTTCCCGCCCTTAGCATATTTTGGACTGCGTTGATGTCAGCCTTTATCACGAGGACATCAACCAGCTGGCCAGCGGCACCTTCCCAATTAAGGGCCCGGACATTCCAGGTGCTTGCCCTCAAATCATAGTCATCAAAAGGAAGGTCTCTTATCCGAGGCTGATTGTTATTTTTCATTGGATACGTTTCTTACGTGGCGGGTCCCAAACCCAGCGCACAACCCTGCGAAGGGGATGTTTCGCTTTCTCACTTTAGCTCGCCTTGAAACGGATGTTCTTAGGCTACCCAGAGGATACTTGGTGAAAGACCGGAAGTCGTGAGCTGCTTGAGACATATGTAAAAGAATCGTTTCTGGCCACTCCCAAGTGAATGGCGATCAGAGAACTTTCCTCACTTGCGCGAACTTCTACGCATGACTCCATCCTCCGTCAACCAGAGTATCGTAATTAATTATATTAGGAATACGAGGTTTAAAGCAAGGTCATTCCAATACAGTCCTAAACCACATAATTAGTAAGAAAACTTGCTCTTTTGACCTACCTGGAAAGTTCAAAGTCAGGTCGAAAAACAGAAATCATTATATTATATGAAGTGTTTTGGGGGCGGAGAAAAGGACGGGCTGATTGCATTTATTTGTTCGGGTGCAACCGAACACTTTATACTCTGCAACTTGCTAGAAGAAAAGCCAGGGGCATATGTATATAATAGGATCCGAATCTATGCAATTTTATATATACATACATACATACTCCATATATAACTTATACACTGGCCGACAAATTCGGCATAAAATTTGTTAGAAAAACTAAAATCATTATATGTACTCATTATACTATACATGATCTGCCGGATGTTCAAAAATCCTGGTAATAGTCATTTTTGAGCGTTTTCAATGAGCTAACTCACATATTGGCCGATATATGTATGCGGTACAAAGTGACCAGCAAGTTCGAAAATTTTTATATTAAGTATATGGGGGTTCAGAGAAGTATAGACCCGATTCCACCCATTTTGGATACACAGAATTACTACTGCAGGAAAAGGATTCTATCTGAATTTCTATTGCATATCTCACACATTGACCAAAAGTCAACTATACGTACTGGATTCCACATATTCGGTACTTAGGGTCTTTAACAGTTTAGGTTAGATTTAAACAATTTTTTATCATAAAGTGGCATACATTAAGGGCATTATTCGTGCAAAGTTTAATCCCATTATATTAATTGCTTTTTGATTTCTGTATCGGAAAGTTAAAGAATCAAGTGGAATTTAAAACTGTGCTATATGGGAAGTATGCGTTCTTATTGTCCGATTTCACTCATTTTCACAGCGTGATACAGGAATATAAAAAGAATGCCATGCTTTTACGAAATCGGTAATTCGGTTCTCGAGATATGGGATTTCACCAAGAAGTGGTCGGCGCCACGTCAATCGTTCAATTTTTACCACGGTCCCTATAAAGTATTGCCATACCATCCCGGCGGCAAATTTTTACGTTTCTGGCGCATTTAGTTATCGATTTATCGTGCTTTTAGTAGTTTTGAACAGTACCGTTGTATGCGGAATGAGCGGGGTTTTCATCCGATTTCAACCGTTTTCACACTAGCGTGTATTCGTGCTGATTATTGTAGCTTTAGTGGTTTACGAGATATATACATTTAACTTATTAGAGGGCGGGCCATGCCCACTTTTAAAAATTTTTTATCCACAGGTGCCCCTTGCTACTGCGATCCCCTGTGCCCAATTACAGTTTTATATCTTAATTTAGTGCTTTGTTATGTCGCTTTATATGTTTTCGATTAATGGTGATTTATGGGCGCGGCACGGATGGAAGGACGGACAGGCGGACAGACAGACAGTCAACCGGATTTCAACTTTTCTCCTCACCCCGATCATTTATATATATACGGATATAACCCTATATCTATCTCGATTAGTTTTAGGTGATACGTACAACCATTAGGTGAACAAAACTATAATACTCTGTAGCAACTGGTTGCAAGAGTATAATATGTAGCTTATTTTGGCTTGAACGGTTTAAGAGATATGTACATTAAACCTCTTAGAGGGCAAGGCCACGCCCACTTTTTCAACATTTTTATCCCACAGGTTCCCCTTCCTACTGCAATCTTCTGTGCCAAATTACAATTCTGTAACTTAAATTAGTGTTAAGTTATGGCACTTTATTGGTATTCCCTTAATGGCGTTTTGTGTGCGCGGCAATGATTCGATTCGCCCAACGAACGGACGGACAGACAGACAGTCACTCAGATTTCAATTCACCTCATCAACCTGATTATATATACAGGCAGCCTTATATCTACCTGTTGAAGGAATATAAAATGCGGAGAATTTGAAAGGGTTGTCCCAATAGAAAATGTAAGTAAAATTGTGAGGATTTCATTTTAGTAACAAATGTTTATGGTGACCAGTGTATACAATGATGACTGACATTGTTCCTCTACTATAAGAAGTAACTTCTTGAAATTAAATTCTATACATTGTAGATGCAGTACAATCTCGATAATTCGGACGCTCTCTAATCGGGTAAACGCTATAATATGGCCACGAACTACTTCTCATAGTTACGAGTATTCGAAGGCTACGCAAAATGTCAAGGAGCTGAGCGATAGGAGGTTCGGAGTGTTCAACATTGTCCCAGATAAAATAAACATCCTGATGATAAAACATCTACGCTACGCCTCCTAACCAAGGTACTTCACCTGTCGCTGACCACTTTTCAAATACCTATCGTGTGCAGTCGGAATAGTGGTCCAACTGCCGAAGCCTGGGAAACCGCCAAAAGTGATAGTCCTCCGTTAACTGTCCTTTCCCATTGGTGAAGACATTTGAGGCCTTCACCCATCACCGCACGACACTCCCTCAAACACCAGAGGAATTTCCATCACCTCGTACGTTGTTGATTGTACGATATTAACGTTGGTCAATGGAATCGATGGCATGTCTAAATTTTCGACCTTTCTCGCTTGTTTTCTGCAAGGAGCTTCACACTCTCCCCCACTAACTCCACAGCGCCATATTCACCTGCTGGACTAAGACGTACAGACTGGATCTAAACATTACAGTCGATGGCGTTAAAATCGACTAATCAATAACACTAGTTTACAGTGTTGAACTTTTTATCTGTTGCCGCGAATTATGCGATTGATATTGTTCACTTATTACTTGTTTTTGTCAAATCTACCCTCAAAATTTTTTGAGCAGCTCGAGTTGCTTTGTTTTTGATTTTTATCATTTAAGCTGTGTTAAGATTAGTTTCTCAAGTTTTTGCGTCATGAGTAGTTCAGGATGACGTTGTTTAAATAACCCGATCAGTGTAAACATAAACGGTTTAAACACTAAAAATCGAGCTAAATGACAGTACCCAAGTACTAGTTGTGTTCAACGTCCAGTGCAGCGTTCACCTAACTCTTCAGAGCCTAAAAATATATCTGAACCATTAGAGCAGTGGTTCCCAAACTTATTTTGTCTACCGCCCACTTTGAGAATAAATATTTTTTTAGCGCCCCCATTTTTTCACCTATTTAAAAACCACTATAACTTCAAATTAATTATTGTGACCTATATATGTATATTAACGGAGAATTCTAAACGAAACTTTTACTATAACCACCAACTTGAAACCTAAGCGCAGTAGGTAACATACAACGGCGCTTAGGTCTCAAGTTAACTCTTACGGGCTCCACCTGTTAATAAGAATGATTATTGAAACACAACTTTATAGTATTAAAACAGAGAATATTTTATTAAAAATATAACTAAAATAATCGATCCATATATAAAAACTACATCTTTACTAACCCTTAGCAAATAGAATTTTTCACCTAGTTATAATTACAAGACGGCTGAAGGCCTCGTAGCCAGTGCTGCGTTTATGTATTTATATAATAAAACTCTTTTTGTTATATGAATTATTATAAATAAATAAATAAAAACTAATGTGAAGGATGAATCTGATGCTGTTTAATAATTTTGATAATATCAGCAAACGATTCTATTTTTAGTAAGCAGTGTTGTCACAGCACTAAATCCACGTTCACACAAATATGACGATGGGAATGCTATCAAGAATCGTTGAACGATTGATCACAATCCAGGGTACAATTGCGGGATCGGTTTTTGTAGCCAAAATTCTTGGTAACCATTTTTGAACTTGATTTTTATTTCCTCGTTTGTTGTCAATTCTATAAGTTCTTCTTCCAGCTGAGGTGACATTGCTGTGTTGACATTTGAAAACGGATCCAACACCCAGTCTGGTATTTCCAAGTTCAAAATGTCCTGGTATCGTTCCGTGAAGTCAATGTGGAGGTTTTCCAAATGTTGGCAGTAGGCAAACAATTCGTCGTTACTGCATGATATTGATAAATTCGGAAAATTGCGAAACTCACGTCTGCCCAGATTCTTTTTGTGTAGAAGCAGTTTGGCTGCTAAAGCAGCAACGACGTTTTTTGTTTTAATTAAATTTAGTTTATCGCCTTGCAGTTGGAGATTCATGTCGTTGAACAATTTATAAGGTCTGTCATGTAAGCTATATCATTCTTTGATGTTATGAGCTTGTCTTGAAATTCTGTATTTTTAGTTTCCAAGAACTCTATAACAGAGTCAGACAATTGCCTCTTGATAGCCAATGAACTTCAGTATGAAACAACAAACGATTGAAATCCTCGTCATTAGTAACACAAAGCTGATGAAATAATCTATCATTCAAAGAGCTGTTGCGGATTTTATTGACTGCTTTGATGACATATTGCAGTGATTGAAATAGTTTTTCACTTAAGTTTCTAGCAACTAAATGTTGTCTATGAATAACGCAATGTACACCAAGGACATCTGGAATTTTATTTTTTAAGTACGCTATGAAGCCTTTATGGCACCCTGTCATAGCCGGAGCGCCATCCGTAGCAACTGAAATAATATTTTTCAAAGGAATTTCTTTCTCATCGCAAAACTTTTCCAATATATTGAATATGGTTTCGCCTTTTGTATCGGTCTCTAAATTTCTATCAAATAATAGTTCTTCACATATTTTCTCATCTTTAATAAAGCTCACGTAAGACAACAACAATGCTTCATTAGTTGGTAAAGTGGACTCATCCAGCTGAATTGAAAATTGACTTGACCTCAGGTGATCGTACAATGATTCTTCAATCTTTTCAGCCATTTCATCAATTCGTCTTTGCCCAGAATTATTACTCAAAGGAATTTTTCGGATAATATCTGCGGCCGGTTTATGAAGCACGGTAGTTATTACTTCATTTATTGCTGGCAATATTAACTCTTCTCCGATATTATGTGGTTTGCCTTTTTGAGCAATTAACAAAGAGATATTGTACGAAGCTCGAAGTAAGTCGTCATCTTGCTTAGCAGCCGCCGAAAATAGTTTTGCTACACTTGGCTGAGTATTATGCTTCTTCTCTAGGTCTTGAAAATATGCTACATTCTTGTCTCTCTTATCTGGATGCATTTTATTCAAATGATCTTGCAGTCTCCCGACACCCGCGCCGTTAGTTCTGCTTTCTCCAGGCTGGACAAGGAAGCACAGAAAATGGGTCTGACAGTGAACGAGGGCAAAACGAAATATCTCCTGTCATCAAACAAACAGTCGTCGCACTCGCGACTTGGCTCTCACGTCACTGTTGACAGTCATAACTTTTAAGTTGTAGATAATTTCGTCTATTTAGAAACCAGCATTAACACCACCAACAATGTCAGCCTGGAAATCCAACGCATAATAATTATTGTCAACAGACGCTACTTTGGACTGAGTAGGCAATTGAGAAGTAAAGTCCTCTCTCGACGAACAAAAGCTAAACTCTATAAGTCACTACTGCTGATGAGTTGACGTTGCGAGTTTTCGAGAGAAAAGTTCTGCGAAAGATGTACGGCCCTTTGCACGTTGGCCACGGCGAATATCACATTGGATGGAACGATGAGCTGTATGAAATATATGACGACATTGACATAGTTCAGCGAATTAAAAGACAGCGGCTACGCTGGCTAGGTCATGCTGTCCGGATGGATGAAAACACTCCAGCTCTGAAAGTATTCGACGCAGTACCCGCCGAGGGAAGCAGAGGAAGAGGAAGACCTCCACTCCGTTGGAGGCTTCGCTTGGAATATCCAATTGGCGCCACGTAGCGAAAAGAAGATATAACTGGCGCGCTGTTGTTAACTCGGCTATAATCGCGTAAGCGGTGTCTACCCCAATTAAGAAGAAGAAGAAGATCTTGCAGTCTTGAAGGCTTCATTGCTTCATTCGAAAATGTTTTTAGACATAGAAGACACAAAGGCGAGGATGGGTTTGTGGGATTTTCAATGAATCCGAATTTAATGTATTCCGCACAGTATTGCCGTCTCTTCTTTTTTACTTCCGACATTGTTTTGCTTTGAGAAATACGTTTAACTTCGCGAGTAGTGTAAAGGAGGCAAATGAATATAAAATAAATATTTCATTGTTTATATAGGAATGCTTAAGCACAATTATTATATAGTAGTCCAAAAATATGAATTCTTATTTTTCCTAGAAATACATTTGTAAAAAAAGGATCTTTCTCCTTTTCTTATTATCTTATTTTTCCCAGAAATACATTTGTAAGAAAGGATAAAGATCCTTTTTTTTTTATTTTCCACTTAAAAGATTTAAGGAGTTCAAAAGGTCAAAACGTGCGTTACATCAGTGATAAAATAAATTATTCAAGAGCTCAAAGCATTCGCTACATCAGCTCGAACCTACCTACCCTACACCTTTGCGCAAATGATTATATTATGATAGCTAATGCCCACATACAGATTTGGCAATGGCAATAGCAATACATTTGACAGTTAGTATTCTATAAATTCTATCCTGTCGAGATGCCCCGTTATGAAACTGAGCGACCAATTGACATGATTTTCATTTTTTCTATATGCAATAAAATAGGACAGATATGTATATGAACTACGCGGAGAGAAATATAGAACCGAGTTTGAGCAATCTTCTAATTCATATTAGTTGACGTTCACAAGTTGTTGTTGAGAGTCGAGAGCTCATGTAGTCGTTGTCTAAGAGGCATCCAGCTAAATAAAATTACAAATAACCCCCCAGGCCTCTACACAACGCCCCCATTTTCGTTCTGGGTCTCTTACCGCCCCCCTTGATACCTGCAGCGCCCACAAGGGGGCGTTATCGCCCACTTTGGGAAACACTGCATTAGAGCAAGACATTGAAGGACCAAGCTCATCACAAAATGATGCTGATTTTGAAGGTATGTCTAATGAGCCAAAACGCTTTTCCCAAAATGAGTTGAATGATCTTGTAAGAGTTTTAAATCTTTCTAAGCAAGCTTCAGAATTGTTAGCATCAAGACAAAAAGAAAAAAACTTGCTATCCTCGGATACTAAAATAAGTTTTTATCGTGAAAGAGATGCAGAATTACGGCGTTATTTTTCCGAAGAAAACGGCATTACCTTTTGTTCAGATAATCAAAAACTTGTTGATAAAAATGGGCTTGAAGCGATACGAACCTAACGACTGGCGTTTACACATTGACAGCTCAAAACGTAGCCTTAAATGTATTCTATTACATAATGGAAATAAATACGCTGGGGTACCTATTGCCCACAGTACAAAGATAAAGGAGGAATATTGTAACATTTCGCTAGTCTTGAACAAAATAAAATACAATGACCTTGAGTGGCAAATATGTGTCGATTTAAAAATGGTCAACATTCTTCTCGGTCAACAAAGTGGTTATACCAAGTTTCCCTGTTTTATATGTCTTTGGGACAGTAGAGCTAAACAAGGGCATTGGGTAAGAAAAAACTGGCCCTTGAGAGAAAAAATGGAGCCTGGAAAGCACGATATAGTCCACAATTCATTAGTAGCTCGTAACAAAATCATGAAACAGATTGTAAAATTACTAGATTATGATGGTAGATAATGATGGTTACTGCTTTTCTTACATTTGCCAAAAATTTCCTCAGCTCACTATAGAAAAGTTTAAAGCCGGAATTTTTGATGGACCCCAAATTAGACACCTTACGAAAGATACTCAATTCTGAAATTCTATGGCTGAGTCAGAACTAAAGGCATGGACAGCACTCGTATCTGTGATGCAGAATTTTCTCAGAAATAAAAAATCCAAAAATTATATTGAACTTGTAAAAGACCTTCTGCTATAATTAAAAATATGGGATGCAATATGAGTATAAAACTCCACTTCCACCATAGTCACCTAAAGAGGTTTCCGGAAAATTTAGGAGATATGAGCGAAGAGCAGGGAGAGCGTATGCATCAAGACTTACGCGTCATGGAAGAGCGCTATCAAGGTTTCTGGGATACAATTATGAGTCTGACTATTGTTGGTCTCTATTACGTCATTTTCCAAAGCCTAGACAACGGAGAAGAGCTTTCAAACGAAGTTTTTTAGTACTTAATGATTAATTATTTTTCTTAACAAATACATGTTTTTTTCTGTGTAATACCTACATAGCTGAAACTCTGAAACTAGAGCTGATAAAAATATTTAAATTATATTTTTGGAAATAGCATATTATATGTAGTCAGCAACAGCTAAAATTTCTTCGGCAACAAATGTACTGTAAACTAGTGTAATCATAAGATTTTAGGTGTAACATTCGATGCCCTGTTCTTCTTCATCCTCATATGACCACGATAACTACCAAAGTACAGAGCCGCAACAAAAGCCTCAAGTAGCTGGCTAGTAAAACGCAGACGAAGAAGTTTCAGACGTGTCAGAATACTGCACTACGGACGATTAACGAGCTCCTCCACAAGCAATTTCTGCGACTTGCCGTCGTGTACTTGAAGCGGAGCCGCCTCCAAGGATCATTATGAGATCTTTCTTTCTAACAACTCGTTCACACCGGCTCTCAAACCATCACTCACTAACATGTTGCTATGTAAATCGTCGTATCACCTAAAACTAAGCGAGATAGATAAAGTTTAATATATATATACTTGTATATATACATATATATATACATATATATACATATATATATGATCAGGATGTAACTTGAGTAAAAATTAAGACATTTTGATGAAACTTAGTACACATGTTTCTTGGTTCTTAGATGGAACCATTGCCGCTCTCACAAAATGCCATTAATCGAATACGTTTGAAATGCCATAACTAAGCACTAATCTAAGGTATAGAACAGTGCCACTTACCCAATTTAACAATTTTGAAACTTCCAATGAAAATTAGAGGGTGACTTTGATCCATATGATTGGTGATGGAATGTGAGGTATCTTAATGAATCTCAGGAAATATCTTATTATTATGTGGCATGTTAATTGTATAATATGTACATATGTAGTATTGGCAAAAATAAATAACATTGAGTCTGCATATGTATGTACTACTATAATGATTTTCGTTTTTCTAACAAAGCTTATGTCGAATTGTTAAAATGTGATCAAGACAGAACAACAACAACCACATTGTCACTACGAAAGGGCGACACATCGGTAACTAAATGAAGAAGAAGACAAGAAACCAGAGGTACCGTTATATACATGCCTGTATGCCCATACAATTGAGTATTTACCAAATTACATCGACGACCAAAGAAACGAGCACGGAGCAACGGTAAATACGAGGTGAAAAATGTGGAATAAATGGACAGCGAACAAATAGACTTGAAATCCCTGTGTGAGATTTAAAGGCACAGTCTTCCGCACACGCTGTAACTTATGAATAGGATGTAGCTAGCAAAATAAATACGCTTACAATCGCGCCGTGTATATGTATGTATGTTACAAAGTTAGATACAAAGTTGTGCGCGCTTCATGCCTGACGTTAACATATGAACTTTAGTCATTTCGCGCCCTAGGGATTTGGAAGCAGTTGCGCAAATACAATGAACGTTTAATGGAGATAATATGTTCCAGGAAATAGATGCGATAGCTTATGTCACGCCATTGGAGTAAATGTTTACAAGATGACAAAGATATTTCTTTTATTAAATATTTTTGCATATATTTTTAAAGTGAATTTATCTATCGTCTCAAATCGTCCATCTTTCGCCTTTTCACACCTGCTTTAACCGCAACATGTGTAGCACTACAGTTTGTAGTTTTTCAGAAATTTGGGTTTATAAACTATTTCAATCTGTCTCATATATAAACTCTTTTGATTTTCATGGCCATTATGTTCAGTGGCATGATACCTGCTGGGCGTATACGAGGTACATATATACATTATGTATGTACATACATATGTACACTTATGTGTACCCATGACCACATTCACAATCACAAACACATAAACTTGTAAAAGTAACAGACTTTGTACAAATATGGCATGATGAAAACAACAACATCCATCCAAAGTCTTCATCTCCAGTATCTTCTATAGATAATGGAACAGCAATTAAGTTTTCCCCATCTTTGTAAGAAATAAACGTCGGAGTCCCTATAAAATAGATATCTAAATAATCAGCATGACGAGACGTCTTGTCCGTCTACCTATATATAGTACATACATATGTATATGCAAACGAATCTCTTAGTTTTAGAAATATAGGTCTGACATTTTGGGCACGTACTTTTCTCCTCATTTGACAATGTCGGACCACTGTAACATTTAGCTCCCATGCAGACTAAAGGCTCAGCATCAAATATTTCTATGGAAAACTTGTTCATTTGAAGAGATATCTTCAAGAAATTTGGCATGGATTATTGTCTAAAGCAATAATCTAATTTCCGAAAGAATTATTTGGATCAGATTACTATAGCATATAGCTACTGGTCGTTAAAAATCAAGTTCTTGTAAGTATGCTTTTGTATTTGTGAAGGATATTACAACTTCGGTGCAACCGAAGTTAACGTTTCTTTTTGTTTTTATACCAACATGTACAAGTATAATAGTTTCGTTTACATAACGGTTGTATGTATCACCTAAAACAAGAGGTAGAGAGATAGATTTATTCTTTTTTACTTGCACGGTTATAGCCGAGTTAACAACAGCGCGCCAGTCGTTTCTTCTTTTCGCGGCTTCCTCTTCCACTGCTTCCACTAGTGTGTACTGCGTCGAATACTTTAAGAGCTGGAGTGTTTTCATCCATATGGACCACATGACTAGCCAGCGTAGCCGCTGTACGAGTTGAAACCCGGTGACTGTCTGGCCGTCCGTCCGTGCAAGCTGTAACTTGAGTAGAAATAAAGGTATCTTAACGAAACTTGATAGGCATGATCAGTGGTACCATAAGAAATTCGTAATTATGGATGGGCGTAATCAGACCACTGCCACACCCACAGCCATAACTAAGCACTAAATAAAGATAAAGAACAGAAATTTGGCATAACAAATCACACTATGGAGGGACACCTGTGGTTTGAAAACCTTAACATCTTAAAGTCGCCGCTCCCTAATAAGTTTAATGTATATATCTTCTAAATCGGGGAAGCTATATCAACCAAATTTATACAGGACAAATATTTTTAACTCTTTCAACGATAGTGAGAAAATAGGCGAAATCGGATTATAATCCAGTTCCTTCCCCAAAAACTGGGATCCTTAAAAACTACTAAAAGTGATACATAAAAAAATATGGAGAATCGGATTACAACCCTACTTACTTCCCATATAACTTGAAATTCCATCTTATTCTTTCACATTCCAGTACAGTACCGTACAGAAACTTTTCAAGTCCCTAGGTAACGGATATGTGGATCCCACGCCTCTTTTTACTATTAGGTCTACAACTTTGCTTCCGTTCTCCAATAGATGTCTCTAGGGTCAAGCACTGGTCGATTAAATCGTTTTATATCGATCTTGGACATTTGTGTCAACACTAACCCAACAAAATATTTGTAGAGATCTGTTTACATCCAAAATTTATTCTGAACTGAAAATGTCACTTTTTGAGCCGAACTCTCGACATTTGCTCGAAATTTTGCTTTTCTTTTTTAATTCCAAGAAAAGTGCGGCTGTGGCTCATCGAATGTTTTCGGATACGTACGGTGAAGCTGTCCTAAGTGAAAGAACATGTCGCGAATGGTTTCAACGTTTTAAGAATGGTGATTATGAAGTCGAAGACCGGCAGGGTGGTGGAAGGGAGAAGATTTTCGAAGATGCTGAATTGGAAGCATTACTCCAAAACCAAGAGGAATTGGCCGAATCGTTGCAAATGACACAGCAAGCCGTATCAAAACGCCTCAAAGCCATGAAGATGATTCAGAAACAAGGAAACTGGGTTCCTTACGACTTGAAACCAAGAGATGTCGAACGACGCTGCTTTGCATGTGTACAGCTGCTTCAAAGGCACAACCGAAAGGGATTTTTACATCGCATTGTAACTGGCGACGAAAAACGGGTCCACTACGATAATCCTAAGCGAAGAAAGTCATGGGGAAAGCCTGGACATGCCTCTACGTCGACGGCAAAACCGAACATTCACGGCGCCAAGGTCATGCTCTGCATTTGGTGGGACCAGCGGGGGGTGATATATTATAAGCTGCTATAGCCAAGTGAAACCATCACAGGAGATCGATACCGAACGCAATTGATGTGTACGAGGAAAGACACGATAAAGTCATTCTCCAGCATGACAATGCTCGGCCTCACGTCGCAAAGGTGGTCAAAAAATATTTGAAGACGCTGAAATGGGACATCTTACCCCACCCGCCGTATTCTCCAGACGTTGCTCCATCTGACTACCACTTGTTCCGATCGATGGCACACGGTCTAGCTAACGAGCACTTCAGTTCTTATGAAGAAGTCAAAAATTGGATTGATACTTGTATCGACTCGAAAGATGAGGAGTTCTTTCGTCACGGAATACGCATGCTGCCAGAAAGATGGTCAAAAGTAGTATCTAGCGACAGCCAATATTTTGAATAACATTTTTGTTACCGTTTTTATACAATAAAGCCTTAAATTTACAATAATATATAATTGAAATTTGGAGAGAATACTTTCCTGATAATAGTATGCCTGAATGTGAAAAATAAGTTTAATTTTTTTACTTAATACCTTATCCTTAGCTCCCATATACCTAATATAAAGATTTTCGAACTTCCGGGTGACTTTGAACTTTGATTTTGAAAAATGAAAAAAAAAACAAACGATAAAGCATGAATCTATAGTATAGTATAGTATAGTATAGTATAGTAGAAAAATCGAACAATAAATCAAAAAGCCGAACAATCAGGAAAAACATAATAGGGGTATTCGCTTGCTCTTTCAAAACCCTTGCACGGTGCAAGAATTGCAAATAAATTTTCTCAAGTTTATATAAAATTACAAAAATTCTACAAAAATTTTATAATTTCTTAAAATATATTATTGCAATATATTGTGTTGGAGTCTTGTGAGAGTGAACAAGTGCACATGTGGATTAGAAAAGCTAAATAGACTGCTTATTATTTTTGAGAATAAATAAAAGTAATTCCTAAAAAAAAAACAAAACAAAAAATTACAATAAAACAATAAAAACTTGCAAAGAAAACTGTTTTCAGTTTCACTGTGTTTTTACTTCAATGATAACTCTTATTTCAAAGTAAAACTCTATTCAGAAAACTTTATTAATTAAATCGACCACGTGAATACATAAATGAGTGACCAGTGCTCACCTTTCGAGCAAGGTCACTCGATGAAGAGAACAACATTAATTAATAATGAGTCAGGAGCTCTTTTAACACAAATAACAAACCTAAATGCTGAGTTATTAAATAATTCAACAAATATGACAACTTTGAGCAAGCAAAATGTCTGTTCTGCTAATGAATTGAGAAACGAAAGTGATAACACAATGCAATGGCAAACTGTGACTAATAAAAGACCTCAATCAGGCTCTCCCACTATTGATCAAAAACGAACAAAAACAAACAACAATACAAACTTAGCAGATAGCTATAACTCTATTCCAACAACTCAACTCAACAACAATAACATCAGCAGCAATTCCAACAGCACGAACATGTTTGCCGGGCTACAAGATGAATCGGATAGCAATAACATAATGGGTCAAAACATAGAAGAAAATACACCAAAACCACCACCAATTATTGTACCAAATATTAGAGATATTAGCGGTATGATTAAGTATTTCGAAACTTTCGAAACTATTATTTAGTTATAAAGCTTTGCGAGACGGTTAAATTCGAGTAATGGTAAAATCTATAGGGTCATACAGATCTCTGGTAAAAGATATGAAAGAAAAAGAAATTAACTACCATACGTACCAGCTTAAACAAAAACGTGCGTGCGTATACAATTGTTTTAAGAAACTTACATTTCTCTACTCCAGTAGATGACATAAAAAAAGAAATAGAAGCGTTGGGTTTTAAGGTTAGGAACGTTAGCAATATACGAAGTAGATTTACGAATATGCCTTTATGCATGCATTTTGTCGACTTAGAACCAAGCAATGACAATAAAAATATCTTTAATTTAAAATATCTTGGAAACGATATTGTTAAGGTTGACCCTCCAAGAGTTTGGGCATACCAAATCATATTGTACAAAATCGTACAGGTGTGTGAAGTGTGGTCTGGACCATCCAACAGCTGAATGCGTTAAAAGTAAAGATACGCCTGCCAAATGCATTAATTGTGTACAAAGCCACCCAGCAGATGCAAGGTGTACCAAAACCTTGCCAAAAAATCTAATATGACTGATAAAAGAAACAATTTCCCATCATATTCCCATGCCTCTCATAATTTCCCCCAACTGAATAATTATAAACAAACAGAAAATGTGTATGCCAACCCAAATATATCATATGCCCAACGTGTTCAAAGTAATTTAAATTCAGAAAACAACGTTCTTGAAAAAATTGAAACCTTACTTTCTAAACAACTTGAGCTTACTCAAAGTTTGTTTAAAATGATGTCCACTCTTTTGGAAAAACTATGCAAGTAGGTCTCCGAATAGCTATTTGGAACGCCAATGGTCTGACTAATCATACAGAGGAAGTAAAAATATTCCTAAATACAAACAATATAGACATTTTCTTAGTGTTTGAAACCCATTTCACAACTAAATCGTACTTCAAACCATCCACACAACAGAGCCCATGTGGGTTCCGCCATTTTAATCAAATCCAGAATCAAATATGAATGTCTGGAAGAAGTTAGAGAACAATATCTACAAGCAGCAGGAGTAAAAGTTAAATGTGACAACCATGAGTTACCAATATACTCTGTATACTTTCCTCCAAGATTTAACCTTAAAACAGACCAATACGTTGATATTTTTAGACAGTTTGGTTCAAAATTTTTGGCAGGTGGGGACTTCAATGCAAAGCACCCTTGGTGGGGCTCTAGGATCATAAATCCTAAGGGCAGAGAACTCGAAAAATGTATTACCCAAACAAATTTTTCCATTTTATCAACAGGCACTCCAACATATTGGCCAAGCGACCCAAGAAAAAATCCGGATCTTCTCGATTTTGTGATATACTCTTGTTTACCCAGACATAAGTTAAACATTCAAGACAGTAATGAATTAAGTTCAGATCACTCGCCTTTAATTGTTTCATATAATGAAAATGTTTACCAGACTTCCAAAAAATATAAGATCCTTACCCCGAAAACCGATCTCAAATCCTTCCAATATTGGATCGATAAACATATTGACCTTAACGTGCCCTCAGAAAATGGTGGTGAATTGGATTCAGCGGTAGAATCATTTACAAACCTGGTTCATGAGGCCGCATATCTATCTAGCCCGATAAGAAACCAGCCGACTTTTATTGATCATTTACAGGTTCCTGCTGAAGTGTTGGGTCTTATTAAAGAAAAAAGAAGATTAAGAAAAGCCTGGCAGCTAAATAGATACCCAGCTGAAAAAAAGCACTTAATAAAGCAACCAAGCTACTAAAATTAAAGCTATCCGAACTGAAGAATGAATCCTTCAGTTTGTTTATTAAAAACCTTGAACCCACTAAAAACGATGAGCACAGGCTCTGGAAAGCTACCAAGTACCTTAAACGACCAACCAAACGAAACGCAACAGTTAGGGACTCAAATGGAGTATTTTGCAGGAGTGATGAAGCCAAAACAGAGGCCTTTGCTAAACACCTCTACCAAATTTTTCAACCTAATTCCTTACGTACTAGTAGCGATGAAACAGAGATACTAAATTTTTTAGAATCTCCATGTCAAATGGATCTCCCCATTAGCAAGATATCAAATAGCGAAGTTGCTATGGAAGTACGTAGATTAAATAATAGTAAAACACCCGGCTACGACTAGTATATTGAAAGCTTCTTCTTCTTCTTAATTGGCGCAGACACCGCTTACGCGATTACTTACTTCTTTTCGCTACGTGGCTCCAATTGGATATTCCAAGCGTAGCCAGGTCCTTCTCCACTTGGTCCTTCCAACGGAGTGGAGGTCTTCCTCTTCCTCTGCTTCCCCCGGCGGGTACTGCGTCGAATACTTTCAGAGCTGGAGTGTTTTCGTCCATTCGGACAACATGACCTAGCCAGCGTAGCCGCTGTCTTTTAATTCGCTGAACTATGTCAATGTCGTCGTATATCTCGTAGAGCTCATCGTTCCATCGAATGCGATATTCGCCGTGGCCAACGCGCAAAGGACCATAAATCTTTCGCAGAACTTTTCTCTCGAAAACTCGCAACGTCGACTCATCAGTTGTTGACATCGTCCAAGCCTCTGCACCATATAGCAGGACGGGAATTATGAGCGACTTATAGAGTTTGGCTTTTGTTCGTCGAGAGAGGACTTTACTTTTCAATTACCTACTCAGTCCGAAGTAGCACCTGTTGGCAAGAGCAATCCTGCGTTGGATTTCCAGGCTGACATTGTTGGTGGTGTTAATACTGGTTCCTAAATAGACGAAATTATCTACAACATCAAAGTTATGACTGTCAACAATGACGTGAGTGCCAAGTCGCGAGTGCGACGACTGTTTGTTTGATGACAGGAGATATTTCGTCTTGCCCTCGTTCACTGCCAGACCCATTTCTTTTGCTTCCTTGTCCAGCCTAGAGAAAGCAGAACTAACGGCGCGGGTGTTGAGGCCGATGATATCAATATCATCGGCATACGCCAGCAGCTGTACACTCTTATAAAAGATGGTACCTTCTCTATTTAGTTCTGCAGCTCGAACTATTTTCTCCAGAAGGAGGTTGAAGAAATCGCACGATAGGGAATCGCCTTGTCTGAAACCTCGTTTGGTAATGAACGGCTCGGAGAGGTCCTTCCCGATTCTGACGGAGCTTTTCGTGTTACTCAACGTCAGTTTACACAGCCGTATTAGTTTTGCGGGGATACCAAATTCAGACATCGCGGCATAAGGGCAGCTCCTTTTCGTGCTGTCGAAAGCAGCTTTGAAATCGACGAAGAGGTGGTGTGTGTCGATTCTTCTTTCACGGGTTTTTTCCAAGATTTGGCGCATGGTGAATATCTGGTCGGTTGTTGATTTTCCAGGTCTAAAGACACACTGATAAGGTCCAATCAGCTTGTTGACGGTGGGCTTTAATCTTTCACACAATACGCTCGATAGAACCTTATAAGCGATGTAGAGGAGGCTAATCCCACGGTAGTTGGCGCAGATTGTGGGGTCTCCTTTTTTATGGATTGGGCATAGCACACTTAAATTCCAATCGTTTGGCATGCTTTCGTCCGACCATATTTTACAAAGAAGCTGATGCATGCTCCTTATCAGTTCTTCGCCGCCGTGTTTGAATAGCTCGGCCGGCAATCCGTCGGCCCCTGCCGCTTTGTTGCTTTTCAGGCGGGCAATTGCTATTCGAACTTCTTCATGGTCGGGTAATGGAACGTCTGCTCCACCGTCATCGATTGGGGAATCGGGTTCGCCTTCTCCTGGTATTGTCCATTCACTGCCATTCAGCAGGCTGGAGAAGTATTCCCTCCATAATCTAAGTATGCTCTGGGCATCGGTGACTAGATCACCTTTGGGGGTTCTACAAGAGTATGCTCCGGTCTTGAAACCTTCTGTAAGCCGCCGCATTTTTTCGTAGAATTTTCGAGCATTACCCCTGTCGGCCAGCTTATCAAGCTCTTCGTACTCACGCATTTCGGCCTCCTTCTTTTTCTGTCTACAAATGCGTCTCGCTTCCCTCTTCAATTCTCGGTATCTATCCCATCCCGCACGTGTAGTGGTCGATCGTAACGTTGCGAGGTAGGCAGCCTGTTTTCTCTCCGCTGCGAGACGACACTCCTCGTCATACCAGCTGTTCTTTTGCACTTTCCGAAAACCAATGGTTTCGGATGCAGCTGTACGTAAGGAGTTTGAAATGCCGCCCCACAGTTCCCATATACCGAGTTGTTCATGAGTGCTCTCAGAGAGCAGGAGTGCAAGCCGAGTAGAAAAACGTTCGGCAGTCTGTTGTGATTGCAGCTTTTCGACGTCGAACCTTCCTTGTGTTTGTTGGCGTGCGTTTTTTGCTGCACAGAGGCGGGTGCGAATCTTGGCAACAAGATAGTGGTCCGAGTCGATGTTAGGACCTCGGAGCGCACGCACATCTAAAACACTGGAGACGTGTCTTCCGTCTATCACAACATGATCGATCTGGTTGGTAGCTTTTCGATCCGGAGACAGCCAGGTAGCTTGATGAATTTTTTGTGCTGGAATCTAGTACTACAGATAACCATATTTCGGGCCCCGGCGAAGTCGATCAGCCTCAACCCATTTGGGGATGTTTCCTCGTGGAGGCTGAATTTACCGACCGTAGTGCCAAAGATACCTTCTTTGCCCACCCTGGCGTTAAAGTCGCCAAGCACGATTTTGACATCGTGGCGGGGGCATCTCTCATAAGTGCGTTTCAAGCACTCATAAAAGGCAGTGACCAGTCCTTCTCATCCGTCGGAGCGTGGGCGCAGATCAGCGATATGTGGCTAGACGTTCATTCACCGGAGTGAATGATAGTACTCGGCGACGGAGTCTCTCTCCCACCACGAATCCCACACCAAAGTTGCGCTCCTTTATATGGCCACTGTAGTAAATGTCACAAGGACCTACTCGTCTCTGTCCTTGTCCCGTCCATCGCATTTCTTGGACGGCGGTGATGTCAGCCTTTATTTTCACGAGGACATCAACCAGCTGGGCAGCGGCACCTTCCCAATTAAGGGACCGGACATTCCAGGTGCATGCCCTGATATCGTTGTCCTTATTTCGTTTGCCATGGTCGTCATCAAAAGAGGGGTTTCTCATCCGAGGCTGTTTGTCGCTTCTCATTGGGATAGGCTTTTTACGTGGCGGGTCCCAAACCCAGCGCACAACCCTATGCAGGGGATGTTTCGCCTTCTCACTTTAGCTCACCTTCGAACGGATGTTCTTAGGCTACCCAGAGGATACTTGGTCAAAGACCGGAAGTCGTGAGCTGCTTGAGTCATATGTAAAAGAATCGTTTCTGGCCACTCCCAAGTGAATGGCGATCAGAGAACTTTCCTCACTTGCGTGAACTTCTACACATGACCCCATCCTCCATTACATATATATACATAAGTAAAATATAATTGACTTAGGTTATTAAAAACATCCATCAAAAATTCATTTTTTTTTTTGCCAGACTTAAATCTAACAAAGTTTTAGGGAAATGGTAAATCTAAGATATGATATATATGTTTATATGGTTTGAGAGAGGTGCAAGATATCTAGCACTATATTTTGGGATCTCATTTTTTATAAAGGGAATACCTAGGTCGTTATGGATAGCTTCATTGGTAACAAACCATGGGGCGTTAATAAGTGACCGCGATGTTTTTGATTGATAACGTTGCAAAATCTCCACATTGGACTTACTGGCAGTACCCCAAAGCTGTATGCCGTATGTCCATATGGGTTTGAGAATAGCTTTGTAGAGCCGTATTTTATTTTCTATGCTAAGTTGAGACTTTCGACCGAGCAATCAGTACATGCGTTTAGTTTTGATTTTTAATTGTTGCTGTTTAGCCTGAATATGACTTTTCCATGTAAGACGTCGATCTAGATGCATACCTAAATATTTAACTTTGTCCCTAGTAGGAATCTCCAAACTTCCAGCATATTCAGTTGGTTTTGAAGTAGAGACGAAGCTTCTATAGGGGTATCCCTAGAAGCGATAAACGCTGTGTCATCAGCAAAAGTTGCTACCTCTTTTTCTCGTAATGTGGGCATATCTGATGTAAATATTGTGTACAGGACTGGACCCAAAACACTACCCTGCGGTACACCAGCATTAATGCTGTAGATTTCTGATGAGGCATCCCGGTGCCTTACATAAAAGTGTCTGTCACTTAAATAAGATTTAAGCACTAAATAGTAACGTGCTGGCATTAGCCTTTTTATTTTGAAGAGGAGTCCTGGATGCCATACCCTGTCAAAAGCTTGTTGAACGTCTAAGAAGGCTGCAGAACAGTATTTTTTTTCTTCCAGCGCATTTTTAATTACATTTGCCACCCTATGGCATTGCTCTGGCGTACCGTGTCTTATTCTGAACCCAAACTGATGTTCAGGTAAGATTTTTTGATAATAGGACGATATGACGTAAGACAGTTTTCAGGCTTATTTGGTTTTGGGACCATGACCACAGTAGCACATTTCCATTGTGTGGGGTAATGAATTATATTTAAAATAGCATTGTACTTATATTAATGTGAGAAACTCGAAAGCTTTTTCCGGAAGAATTTTAACAACTTTGCTATCAATATCTAGGAGGATGGAGTCATGTGTAGAAGTTCACGCAAGTGAGGAAAGTTCTCTGATCGCCATTCACTTGGGAGTGGCCAGAAACGATTCGTTTACATATGACTCAAGCAGCTCACTACTTCCGGTCTTTGACCAAGTATCCTCTGGGTAGTCTAAGAACATCCGTTTGAAGGCGAGCTAAAGTGAGAAGGCGAAATATCCCCTACATAGGGTTGTGCGCTGGGTTTGGGACCCGCCACGTAAAAAAAAACACCCCCAATGAATAGTCCTGCTCTCTGAGAGCACTCGTCAACAACTCGGTATAAGGGAACTGTGGGACGGCATTTCAAACTCTTTACGCACAGCTGCAACCGAAACCATTGGTTTTCGGAAAGTGCAAAAGAACAGCTGGTATGACGAGGAGTGTCGTCTCGCAGCGGAGAGAAAACAGGCTGCCTACTTCGCAACGTTACGATCGACCACAACACGTGCGGGATGGGATAGATACCGAGAGTTGAAGAGGGAAGCGAGACGCATTTGTAGACAGAAAAAGAAGGAGGCCGAAATGCGTGAGTACGAAGAGCTCGATAAGCTGGCCGACAGGGGTAATGCTCGAAAATTCTACGAAAAAATGCGGCGGCTTACAGAAGGTTTCAAGACCGGAGCATACTCTTGTAGAACCCCCAAAGGTGATCTAGTCACCGATGCCCAGAGCATACTTAGATTATGGAGGGAATACTTCTCCAGCCTGCTGAATGGCAGTGAATGCACAATACCAGGAGAAGGCGAACCCGATTTCCCAATCGATGACGATGAAGCAGACGTTCCATTACCCGACCATGAAGAAGTTCGAATAGCAATTGCCCGCCTGAAAAACAACAAAGCGGCAGGGGCCGACGGATTACCGGCCGAGCTATTCAAACACGGCGGCGAAGAATTGATAAGGAGCATGCATCAGCTTCTTTGTAAAATATGGTCGGACGAAAGCATGCCCAACGATTGGAATTTAAGTGTGCTATGCCCAATCCATAAAAAAGGAGACCCCACAATCTGCGCCAACTACCGTGGAATTAGCCTCCTCAACATCGCATATAAGGTCCTATCGAGCGTATTGTGTGAAAGATTAAAGCCCACCGTCAACAAACTGATTGGACCTTATCAATGTGGCTTTAGACCTGGAAAATCAACAACCGACCAGATATTCACCATGCGCCAAATCTTGGAAAAGACCCGTGAAAGGAGAATCGACACACACCACCTCTTCGTCGATTTCAAAGCTGCTTTCGACAGCACGAAAAGGAACTGCCTCTATGCCGCGATGTCTGAATTTGGTATCCCCGCAAAACTAATACGGCTGTGTAAACTGACGTTGAGCAACACGAAGAGCTCCGTCAGAATAGAGAAGGACCTCTCCGAGCCGTTCGATACCAAACGAGGTTTCAGACAAGGCGATTCCCTATCGTTTGACTTTTTCAACCTACTTCTGGAGAAAATAGTTCGAGCTGCAGATCTTAGTAGAGAAGGTACCATCTTTTATAAGAGTGTACAGCTGCTGGCGTATGCTGATGATATTGATATCATCGGCCTTAACACCCGCGCCGTTAGTTCTGCTTTCTCCAGACTAGACAAGGAAGCAAAACAAATGGGTCTGGCAGTGAACGAGGGCAAGACGAAATATCTCCTGTCATCAAACAAATAGTCGTCGCACTCGCGACTTGGCACTCACGTCACTGTTGACTGTCATAACTTTAAAGTTGTAGATAATTTCGTCTATTTAGGAACCAGTATTAACACCACCAACAATGTCAGCCTGGAAATCCAACGCAGGATTGCTCTTGCCAACAGGTGCTACTTCGGACTGAGTAGGTAATTGAGAAGTAAAGTCCTCTCTCGACGAACAAAAGCCAAACTCTATAAGTCGCTCATAATTCCCGTCCTGCTATATGGTGCAGAGGCTTGGACGATGTCAACAACTGATGAGTCGACGTTGCGAGTTTTCGAGAGAAAAGTTCTGCGAAAGATTTATGGTCCTTTGCGCGTTGGCCACGGCGAATATCGCATTCGATGGAACGATGAGCTTTACGAGATATACGACGACATTAACATAGTTCAGCGAATTAAAAGACAGCGGCTACCTGGCTAGGTCATGTTGTCCGAATGGACGAAAACACACCAGCTCTGAAAGTATTCGACGCAGTACCCGCCGGAGGAAGCAGAGGGAGAGGAAGACCTCAACTCCGCTGTTGTTAACGCGGCTATAATCGCGTAAGCGGTGTCTACGCCAATTAAGAAGAAGAAGAATATGTAAAAAATAAAGTAATGCTTTATGTAGATTTGCGCAAGGACAAATCTACCTCTGCCATTACCTACTAGATCTAATTTACTGAATATCTAAATGTAGATAGATTGTAAATAAAGTAAATAAAAAAAAAAAATATTGAGACCAAATAACAACAAGTAAAAAAAGGTATAACGATCATTTCATACTCTTGCAACTTGCAAGGATTAAAGGCAGGAACCACGTTCATGTATATAAAGCTTGTTAGTTATATGGGGCAGAACTAACCACGCCATTAGTTTTGCTTTCTCCAGAATAGATAAGGCATTTGCTTCGGGTCTGGTGGTGAACGAGGGTAAGACGAAATATCTCCTGTCATCAAACAAACAATCGTCGCACTAGCGACTAGGCACCCACGTCACTGTTGACAATCACTTCGAAGTTGTAGATTATTTCGTCTATTTTGGAACCAGCATCAACACCAACAACAACGTCAGCCTCAAAATCCAACGCAGGATAACTTTTGCCAACAGGTGCTACTTCGAACTAAGTAGGCAATTGAAAAGTTAAATCTTCTCTCGACAGACAAGAACCAAACTCTATAAGTCATTCATTATTCCCGTCCTGCCATTTGGTGCAGAGGCATGGACGATGACAACAACTGATGAGTTGACGTTGCGCGTTGGACATGTCGAATATCGCATTCGATGAGACGATGAGCTGTATGAGATATGCGACGACATTGACATAGTTCAGCGAATTAAAAGTCGTCCGCTCTGAAAGTATTCGACGCGGTAGCCGCCGGAGGAAGCAGAGGAAGACCTCCACACCGTTGGAAGGACCAGGTGGAGAAAGACCTGGCTTCTCTTGGAATCTCCAATTGGCGCCACGTAGCGAAAAGAAGAAACGACTGGGGCGCTGTTGTTAACTCGACTATAACCGCGTCAGCGGTTTCTAGGCCAGTAAAGAAGAAGAAGTTATATGGGGTTTACACGGATTTTATTTATTCTAAGCACAAATACCTACCGTTATAAAACGAAGCACGTTATCTCATTTTATTAAGATAACTCACATATTACCTGATGTATGCGATATGAAGTCACCCATTTTTGACACACAGATATACTACTGAGGGGAACGGATTCTCTCAAAATTTCAATTATTTGCCTGATACATTGACCGATGTTTTCGGTAAAAAGTTCGCTATATGCACTGGGTCCACATATTCACTGCCTAGGGGCTTGAGCAGGTATAGGTGCCACACCTCAAATGCACTATTTAGGCAAAGTTTTGTCCTGATATAATTATTCATTATTGATTTGTATACTGGGTTATGATGGTTTCAAATGGAATTTAAAATTGTGTTATATAGGAAGTAGGCGTGGCTGTAGTCCGATTTAAAAAAGACAAAAAGAATTTTGAACAAAATAATATAAAAGCATTTCAATAAAATTAAAAAAAAACTGTCTAGAAACTAGAAATCCTTCCATTCATCTACTTTATTTCTATATGTTCTAAGCACACTTCCATATAATGATTTTATATGTTTACACATTATAAATTTCCATAGGCTTTTGATTTATATAAATTATATATGCCAGCTCGTACATAATATACATATGTTCAATGTTTTGTCAGAACTCAATTTTTTGTTTACAAAACGTATTTTACTAATAACAGTATAATTTTTGTGCCTAAAATTGTTTAAATTGAACATGAAAATAGTTAAATGACAATAAAAACAATTGTTTTATTCAGTTACCTTTCACTAGTCAAAAACATGGTCTAACAAGTAAGGAAGGGCTAAGCTCGGGTGTCACCGAACATTTTATACTCTCGCATGATAAAGTTATAATCGAGATTTCATTATCCGTCATTTACATATTTTTTTTATTTTGCTGTAAAATTAATTAGATTAGATCAATTTGTGTACTTTGAGTATTGAATTGTATTTTCATTTCCTAATTTATATATTATACAGAGAAGGCATCAGATGGAATTCAAAATAGCGTTATATTGGAAGAAGGCGTGGTTGTGAACCGATTTCACCCATATTTCGTACATGTCATCAGGGTGTTTAGAAAATATTATATACCGAATTTCATTGAAATCGGTAGAGTAGTTCCTGAGATATGGTTTTTGGTCCATAAGTGGGCGACGCCCCGCCCATTTTCAATTTAAAAAAGCCTGTGTGCAGCTTCCTTCTGCCATTTCTTCCGTAAAATTTAATCTTTCTGACGTTTTTTGTTAGTCGGTTAACGCACTTTTAGTGATTTTCAACATAACGTTTATATCGGAGGTGGGCGTGGTTATTATCCGATTTATTCAATTTTTGAACTATATATGGAAATGCCTGAAGGAAACGACTCTATAGAGTTTGGTTGACATAGCTATAGTAGTTTCCGAGATATGTATAAAAAACTTAGTAGGGGGCGGGACCACGCCCACTTTTCCAAAAAAATTACGTCCAAATATGCCCCTCCCTAATGCGATCCTTTGTGCCAAATTTCACTTTAATATCTTTATTTATGGCATTTTGTGGGCGTGGCAGTGGGCCGATTTTGCCCATCTTCGAACTTAACCTTCTTATGGAACCAAGGAATACCTGTACCAAGTTTCATCATGATATCTCAATTTTTACTCAAGTTACAGCTTGCACGGACGGACGGACGGACAGACGGACGGTCACCCTGATCACTTTGGTATATATAACCCTATATCTGACTCTTTTAGTTTTAGGACTTACAAACAACCGTTATGTGAACAAAACTATAATACTCTCCTTAGCAACATTGTTGTGAGAGTATAAAAATACCACTAGTATTGATGGTCTAGTGTAAGTAGAGCATATGGTGGACTAAACAAAGTTGTTTGGTGAGTGTCTTTATGTTATGCAGCGTTGGACCAGATGTAGTCATGTCCAATGACATCGCAATATTGTAACTATAGATTTTCCATATGCTTGGAACACTTCGGTCACTAGTGTTGGTTATTACGAAGCGTAATCCGTCCTAGTGCATAATGTGGTCCTACGTTTTGCAGGGTACAAATACACATACATATGTACATATATTGGAACTAGGTCCACTATTGTACAATATGGAAAACAGGTGGGCTTAATAGCAGCAGATATATTAAGACACACGAATACACATATAACCGCTTGAATAATTTATTTGCACAATTTGTTTATCTTTTATAGCACGCACAATTCGCTTTTACTTTAAAATATTTTGCACATTTTTATCATATACCTTATATACGAATATGTAAATAGAAAGCATAATTAAACTATTACACACACAGTGAACTGGTTTGGAGTCTCGAAATATAATATTTCCACAATGCTGCAAATCTCTTGAAATAATAAAAGTTTTGGTTTTAAAGAAAACACAAACCACAATGCATACCATATTGGTTACTTATACATACATATACATATATATATGTATGTACATAAATAGTCAAATAAATTATTTTAGCTTTTCGCTTTTTCCTTCCTTTTAAAAAATTGTATATTCGTCTTTCCTATTTCAGCATGTTAATATTGGGCAGTCTTTTCGTCTCCATAAATTTCACAAATTCCATTGGTGGCTTGCGTGGCACTCCTCCCTTTTTATACAAAAATTTCAAAATATAGCGAATTTCTTTATTATTTTCACTCATTTTTGAAAAGCTGTAACTTTTTTTCAACTTGCTGAATTTAATTTTTTTTGTTAAACTACCCAATATACCTATGGTACGTATACTACATTCAAAATTTGATATGAGTTTTTATCTAATATCTCACTAAAAGTTGGCGGGACCCCGTCCATTGTCGTTTTTTATATCGATTTGCAAGCAAATCTGCTATCATAATAGCAAAATTTATCCGTTGGGTGTTGTTATGCGATTACACTTTACCACTGTATCGAGGAGAATTCTGAAAAGAAATGTATGCACTAATCTTGATTAATAAAGCTGTATTAGTTTGTGAGATGTGCTCAATCAAACATTACGTATACATTTATATTGTGTGTCCGAATTTGTGGCTTTGACCTGGCAAATCAACAACCGCCCAGATATTCACCATGCGCCAAATTTTTGAAAAGACCAGTGAAAGGAAAGTCGACACACACCATCTCTTCGTCGATTTCAAAGCTGCTTTCGACAGCACGAAAAGAAGCTGCCTTTATGCCGCGATGTCTGAATTTGGTATCCCCGAAAAACTAATACGGCTGTGTAAACTGACGTTGAGCAACACCAAAAGCTCCGCCAGGATCGGGAAGGACCTCTCCGAGCCGTTCGATAGCAAACGAGGTTTCAGACAAGGCGACTCCCTATCGTGCGACTTCTTCAACCTGCTTCTGGAGAAAATAGTTCGAGCTGCAGAACTAAATAGAGAAGGTACCATCTTCTATAAGAGTGTACAGCTGCTGGCGTATGCCGATGATATTGATATCATCGGCCTCAACACCCGCGCCGTTAGTTCTGCTTTCTCTAGGCTGGACAAGGAAGCACAGAAAATGGGTCTGGCAGTGAACGAGGGCAAAACGAAATATCTCCTGTCATCAAACAAACAGTCGTCGCACTCGCGACTTGGCTGTCACGTCACTGTTGACAGTCATAACTTTGAAGTTGTAGATAATTTCGTCTATTTAGGAACCAGCATTAACAGCACCAACAATGTCAGCCTGGAAATCCAACGCTCTTCCATTGCATCCATTGCTTTTGCCAACAGGTGCTACTTCGGACTGAGTAGGCAATTGAGAAGTAAAGTCCTCTCTCGACGAACAAAAACCAAACTCTATAAGTCACTCATTATTCCCGTCCTGCTATATGGTGCAGAGGCTTGGACGATGACAGCAACCGATGAGTCGACGTTACGAGTTTTAGAGAGAAAGGTTCTGCGAAAGATTTATAGTCCTTTGCGCATTGGCCCCGGCGAATATCGTATTCGATGGAACGATGAGCTCTACGAGATATACGACGACATTGACATACTTCAGCGAATTAAAAGACAGCGGCTACGCTGGCTGGGTTATGTTGTCCGAATGAACGAAAACACTCCAGCTCTGAAAGTATTCGATGAAGTACCCGCCGGAGGAAGCAGAGGGAGAGGAAGACCTCAACTCCGCTTTGTTAACGCGGCTATAATCGCGTAAGCGGTGTCTACGCCAATAAAGAAGAAGAAGTCTGAAATTGTTGTGTTTAATTTATAAATGAAAAATGTTCCTTTTCGTGAGCACTACAGTTCTTGATCTGATACTCTTTTTCCCCTTCGCGGTGACCATGATTAATAGGTGATTATCTGCAATCAAATAAGATAACAATTTACTAAGTACTTTACATCATTACGCGGTCCTTGTACGAAGGATTTGACAAAAAAAAACAGTTCTACATACTTTTTCAAACCAAAAAAACTTCCTTTTCAAATGAAAATACTTTCGTTCAAGTGCAAGATATTGCAGTTTTTAAGTAACCTAAAAAAATTAGATCGATAGGACAAATGGTCGTTGAGAAACTTTGATCACAGCAACGAATCTATATGAAATTTGAAGATATTTATCTCAAAAGGATATATGTACTTAAGGAAACTTAATAGATAAGTTTAAATTTTTCGACCAATACAAGTATATATAGCCCTCAATTACTAGCAGAGCCGCAAACACTTCTGAAGCTAGCTTCTTCCTACTATTTACCCAATACAACTGCCTTACTGCCACTTGTCAGTTCACACGCATATTATTGCCATTTTGTTTAAATACTTGCAAAATTCAAAAAAGTGGTGAAGTTCATTGGCCTTTAAAAAGAAATGCAGACAAATGCCTACACACACATTTCATAGCTGCAAGCAAACTTTAGACATGCAATATACAAATATAAGTTAAAATTGGCCTTCATTGTGGTATTTAATATATACCATATACTATATGTATACTTAGTTATAGAGATAAGTAATCACCAATCGTAAAGTCATAACAACAAAATTTGTGATGAGATTGAAAGCCTTTACTTACTCCAAAATAATTTCGAATATTTCTGTTTTACTGTTTAGATGCTTAGACAGGGTGTTTACATGTATTTGTGATATTAAATAATGAATGCGCTATATATATGTATACATATACATACATATAAATAAATTATACATAAATACGTACATACTTACGCACTTTTTAGCTAAAATAAAATATATTGAAATATTTGTATTCAATGCATGACTACAACCCCAGCGAGTATTTGTGAGCAATTTTCCCAACGAATATATAATTTCCCAACTATATTTATAAATTCACTTTATTTATCGTACGATTTAAATTCGCGCCTGATTTCAGTTTATAACTATGTTACTAAACCCTAAGATTTATTAAAAATCTAACATAGAGTGCATAGTGCAACTATGGTATTTGTGTACTCTTCTTCTTCTTTATTTGCGCTAGGCGCTTCTAGGCACTGCGCCAGTCCTTTTAGATTTTGTTTTTTTGTCGACTTTACTTCTCAATTGACAGCTCAGTCTGAAGTAGCACCTGTTGGCAAGAGCTATTCTGCGTTGGATTTCGAGGCTGACGTTCTTGTTGGGGTTAATGCTGGTTCCAAGATAGGTGAAACTATTTCCGACTTCAAAGTTATAACTATCAACAGTGTTTCTTTGATGACAGGAGATATTTCATTTTGCGCTCGTTTACTACCAGACCCATTTGCTTCCCTTCCTTATCCAGTCTGGAGAAAGCTGAACTAAGGACGCGTTTGTTGAGGTCACAGATGTCAATATCAATTGTACACTCTTGTACCTTCTCTATTCAGCTCTGCAAGGCTGGAAGCACACTCATAAGGTCCAATCAGTTTGTTGACGGTGGGCTTTAAACTTTCACACAGTACGCTCGATAGAACCTTATATGTGATGTTGAAGATTGTGGTGTCTCTCTTTTTACGGATTGGGCATAGTACACTTAAATTCCAATCGTCAAACTTGCTTTCGCTCGACCCTGTTCTACAAAGAAGCTGATGCATGCCCCTTATCAGGTTTTCACCGCCGTATTTGAATAGCTCCGCTAGCAATATATCGGTCTCCGCCACTTTGTTGTTCTTAAGACGGGTAATTGCTGTTCGAACTTCATCATGGTCGGGCAGTGGAACGTTTGCTCCATCGTCATCGATTGGGGAATAGAGTTCACCATCTCCAGGTGTTAAGCTTTCACTGCCATTGAGCAGGCTGGAGAAGAATTCAGTATGCTCTGGCCATGAGTCACTAGATCACCTCTGGTGGTTCTACAAGAGTATACTCCGGTCTTAAAACCAGACTTGAAGACTTCTTTTTGTCGTCCTATCTTTGTCTCTAATCAGATGTAAATATTGTTCGCACTGAAAGAATTGTAAAAATTGATTTTCCATTTGGCATTTAAAACGAAAAACCAAATGAATTCGGATTTGAGCTCGAAAGATGTCCCGGTTTTTGAACACTGCTCAGAAAAACCTCCGTACAAATTTAAAGTTAGGTAAAATTGTTACGTCAAAGATAGAAAGTCCAAGTGATATTAAGGTCTGTAAACTAAATCATTTTCATTCAAAGTACAGCATATATATTTTTAGATAAAATGGCTGAACTCTGAAAAAAAATATGGCAAAGAGTTCAGAGTTAGATTTTGTGATTGTATCCAGTACACACCGATTTGATATTTCAAAATCCAATTTTAGCACTAAATAAAGAATTACATGTCGTGTATTATGTACCACATTTCCATCTCGAGGCTTATCCTTTATGATAACGTCAGGGCCAGGCCAAGGACCTGCATAGTGTGCAAACAACCGTAAAACTTCTCTCTTCTAAAGTAAGATAAAGTTAATTCAGCGGAATTGAGATCATGCACAGAGGATAATGAGACGCTGGAACATTATCTTTGCGAATGAATGCCCAGTCTTCAGCCGGATGAGACAGCATATATTCCAGGGCTCCCAATGTACCAGGGCAGGGCAGATGGGGAGAAGATCAAATTTCTTACCAAATACACTGAGAAGCTGAATAAAGTTTAATTTGGTTACCAGTTAACGTATTTCTTATTATAGTATCTTATCAAAATATCCTTAACTAACAAACATCAAAACAACCTTTTGTTTTAGTGAACAGAATGCATCAAAACAACCTTGAGTTTAAATACCACAACAACCTTATCTTAGAACAAAAGAAATGTATCTAAGCATACTTCATGCAAAAATTAACTAACGCAATGGATCTAATGATGGCCTAAGTACGGTCCTGCGCTTCCCTTTTCTACTATCCAACCATTTATTTAGCTTATTCGAAAAGTAAAGTGAAGCGTAGAGGCCTAATATTTTCGTCAGTTATAAAATTTCAGTGCTTTTGTAGCCATTTCTAATATGTTTACTAAATTACATAACCAATCATTCTTTTATCAATTACACAACTGCTCCTGAAATCCTTCCACCGATGGTGTTTTACCGTATCTAACTTCACTAAAACATTCTTATAAATATTTCGTGAGCAAAAAACTCTATATTTCTTAAGTATTGCTCTACTTACCTAATTAGTCTCATAACATATTTCATTTGTCTCCAACATCCAGAGCCGGGTTTAGTTAAAATACCGCCTTGGGAACTGTAAAAATTACAATTACTATTTTCAGCCTATATAAATCGTGATATAACTTATTATAAAAGTTCAATTCTTAGCTGAAATAAATGTACAATGAATCAGTTAAACTTTATTCATTGTTTTCTTGTATCAGAAAAATCGCATCATTTACAGTTTTCCACTTAAAAAAATCTCAATGTCGTCAACCAAAACAAGTAGGGAAGAGCTGAGTTCGGGAACATTTCATACTACTACAAAGATCAAAGCCGACAAAATACCTCCAGATATGAGCAAAACTTTATTTTAAAATTGTTGCGAAAGAATTCAACATTCATAATGAAAGCTTAGCATTTCCATATTACGTATAGGTACATATTTGGGAAATAGACGTAGTATTGACTCGATAATATCTGTTTTTTGGCAATACAACACATCACTAAGAGAAATAGATTTCTGAGTTTTATTAAGGTATTTCAGAAAATAATCATCTCTGAGTTTCTATAATATATCTCGCAGATTGGCCTATGTTTTCAATAAAAAGTTCGCAGTAGCAACTAGGGTCCATATATTCGGTAGCTGGTCCGATTTGTATAGGTTTTGGTCATAAGCTGGACCACTTCAAAGGCAGTGTTTGTGCTAACTTTTAACCCGATATATCCTTGGTGTTTAACTTGTATACTGGAAATTGAAAAAATCAGAAGGAATTTAAAAATGTGTTATATATGGTTGTAGTCTTCGCACTGCAGCATAGAAAGATTAGAATAAGGCCACATTTCAAATTTGGTGCCACGCCCATCATCAAGTTTTGAAAACGGCGACTATAACGCCCTCTTCTACGATCAAGAATGCAAAATTTTATGTTTCTGGCGTATTATTTGTAGATTCATCGCTCTATTATATTGCTACAGGTACTAGTTTTGTTGAACTAACGGTTGTTTGTACCATCTAAAATTAATCGAGATAGATACATATGTATATGCAGAATGTCTGACGGTCCTGCTGTCCTTGAAAATATACGTGTTCCTTCGTCGAATTGAGAGGACTAGTTGATAGATGAGCGTAATCGAAATACTTTTACGCCTAAAAAACGCTTTTACTCGTACTCTAAAACCTATAAGTTGTATAACCAAGCCGAAAATTAAGTTACAAAACTGTAATTTTATACAAGGCATCGCAATGACCAAGGCCACTGCTGATTTCAAAATTTATAAAAGTGGGCGTGACTTCCCTCCTAATACGCTTAATGTATCTGTATATCTCGCAAACCATTCAATATACATATATCACCCGAATTTACAAAGAATAAATTATTTTGACTCCTCTTGCGACAGTGTGAAAATGGATGAAATCGGATGGTAACAAAAAACTAACAAAATTGCGATAAATCAAACTAAATGCGACAGAGACATTAAAGCTTACTTCCAGGATGGCACAATAGGGCTTTATACGAGCAGATGACAAATTGGAACGGTAAACGTGATACCGCCTAATTTTAGGTGAAATCACATATCTCCAAGCCTACCCGACCAATTTCAACCAAGTATATATGGTATATAGGATTATATAGGCATTCCTCAATTACAGTGTTAAAATGGCGGAAATCTTGCTTCCCATATAACACAATTCAAAATTCCACCTGTTCTTTCACTTTTGTTATACAAATGAAGAATCAATCAAAGTATCGAGATAAAACCTTTGAGATGTACTACCTATAAATAAAAACTGTGCAAATCTGATTCAGATACCCAGATACCGGAAATGTGGACCCAAGAGCCTATGTCTATCTTTTTACCGCAAATGTCGTCTAATGTGTAATTGAAGTCCAGGGATAATGCTTTTCTGGCAAATGTAGGTTTGTTTGTCAAAAATGGGTGAATCGGTCAATACTTCTCTTAGCCCCCAGAAATTTCATTTTATTAGTATGAGGCATGTTAAAACAAGTAGTATATAGTATTGGTAAAAATAGATAAAATCGGGCCGATACTACTCCCAACTGCCATATACTACATTTGTATAATGATTTCCATTTTTCTAACAAACCTCAAACAACCCACGCTCCTTTTAGGGCTGTTTATTTCATTCTGTAGATGGACCATGAACTATCTAAGCGGTCGGCAATCATTCGTACTGTTTCGATAACAAAGCTGTAAGTTAAGAAGAATTAAACAAGCGGTTAAGCATGATAGTGTCTTCTCCGCGCTACTCTTTAACTTCTCTATTTCGAAACCCTCTATACCACCAGAATCTCATACGCTAATGATTGTACGTTATTAACGTCAGGCAATGGAATCGATGGGATGTCTTCGAAAGTGAACACATATCTCTTCTTCTCTGCAAAGAGCTTTCCACTCTGCCCAACTAAATCCACATTGACCATATTCAATAACTGGGCTAAGGAGTATAGACTGGATCTTAACAACCCTAAGAATTTAAGTGCCGCAACAAAGTCCTTAAGTCGCTGGACAATAGCTCATGGGAAAGAGGAAAGAGCCGTCCTTGATGCCATCTTCTTAAAGCCGAGCCGCCTCCTGAGAACATCAAAAGAATGATTTCATTGATTACGTCGACGACATCGAACATTACGCTGACTAGATTTCGGAGGCAACAAAGACGCGCATTGACCGCCCCTATTGCAAATGAAAAGCTTGAGTTGCTGGGCCTACCGTTAAAGACTTCAATGACAACCAACCCGAACCTTACCACACAAGCGGGAACTAGATAACCGCTACAACTACAACAACAAAATTATTATCTTATATATCGTCTCCTCAATATAACAATAGCGTATGTGCTCATACGCCATTATTTTTTTATTGCATATTTAGAATCTCCATCATTGATTCTATGTCTGGTCAAAATTTCGTCAAATTCTACTTCCACAAAGTGGGTCAAAATGTCATTGGAAAAAATGGTGTATAATTTCATGTTCAAAAATTTCCTTCAATAAGTGTATAAGCTCATATGCGCTATTTTGCTTCAAATTGCCACTGCAAAGTTGTTAAAAGAATAATAGGGTATGCGCATTATACTCCATTTTAGCCTGTAGAAATAAATACAATTTATCAAAACTTTAACTCATAAAATAGCTTATAATAATATACACTATTGTTTGAGAAATAGTTTTATTCCGACCATTTCCATACTCCACATAAGCTGTTTTATTTTCAATACAAATTCGAAAGTTTTATCAGAAATTTACAAGAGTAGTAGCCTATGCGATTTTTACGTTGTTTTGACTACATGAATGCCAAGGAAATATTGTAGTCATTTGAAATTTCAACTTGCAAATTCATTTCGCAGAGAAAGTTTGTTCATTAAAAATATGGATTTTAAACATCTGAGTGAGTATCGTCTTTTATATAATGTAAGTGAAGTAAGTAAGGTAAATATCAACAGGCTGTGACACGAAACCACCAGTCGTTGTGGAAATTGCTCCAAAGACTGATGAGTTTGATTTCGCTGTGGGATTGCCGGACATAGAGATACCTCAAACAGATGAAGAGAATGGTACAGACTTCTCTGCAGAATCGTCGGACGAGTATGTCCCCGATTCGGATGATGATGCACTGGCTTTGGCAGATGAAGTAGATAATTCAGTGATAAAGACAGCAGATGTAGTTTTAGAAGAAATCACAGACTGTGGTGATACTTATATCAATAACAAGAATGAAAATGGTAGAAATATACTTACGCGAAAGAGAAAGGTGAGTACAGCAAACAGCTTTTGAGAAATATTGTTTGGGTCTAGCCACGTCTAACTCTGAAATATTTCGGATCAATAGATTGAAAGTCATAAATGGGTGCAGAATAAAAGGAAGTATCATCCCAACAAAGGGAACCCGTATGTCACTAAGAGTGGCAAAAGAGTTGAAGAACGTGTTCCGAAACCCATTGACTGTAAGTGCCGCCATAATTGCACAGAAAACTTCTCAGAAGAAGAGCGCACAGAGATCAATGCAGAATATTAGAATTTAGGCGACTATTCGAGGCAGCGACTGTTCCTGGCCAATTGCGTGAAAATTGAGAAGTGCAAAAAGACGTTGACAATTGGATCACGGCGGGCGAACACATTTAATTATACTCTCAAAGCCAAACAGGTATGCAAGAAGTTTTTTTTAAATACTTTGAACTTGTCAGACGGCGCAATATCTGTGTTAGCCAAGAAGATGTGCCAAAATGAATTTACTGATAAGAGGGGTTAACCTGGCCACCAGAGAAAATTAGACGAAGAGACAGTTGCGCTTATCAAACAGCACATCGAGTCATTTCCAGCCGTCGAAAGCCATTACACTCGAGCAAAAAGTCAACGACTTTATCTTGTCTCCGACTTAACAATATCAAAAATGTTCGATTTATTCAAAGAACTCCACCCGGACGCTATCATTAAAGAAAACGTTTATCGCCGGATATTTTGCATGAATTATAATTATTCTTTCCACCGTCCCTAAAAGGACACCTGCTTAACATGCGAGAGGTACAAAAACCCTGAGGACAAAGACTCATTTCAGAAAGCCTACGATGAACACATCTTAAATAAGACAAAGGCAAGAACTAACAAGGAAACTGACAAGGAATCAGCTAAAAGTAACAGTAATTTAAAAGTGTTTACTTTTGACCTCCAGTCAGTGTTAACGTCTCCTTGCAGCAATGTAAGCACGATGTATTAAGTCGAAAGTTCGCCACGTATAATAACAGATTTTACGACATTGCCAGTGGAGAAGGTTACTGTTTTCTATGGGATGGAAATCAGGGTCAACGAGGATCGGACGAAATTGGGACCACAATATGGAAAATGATGAACTCGTTAGACGAATCGGTAACCGATGTTATTCTCTACTCAGACTGCTGCGGGGGACAAAACAGAAACAGGTTCATTGCTACACTATTGATTTATATCAACAACACCTTGAAGCTTAATTCGATAACAATTAAGTACCTCCAAAGCGGACACACACAAATGGAGGCAGATTCGATGCACTCTGCAATAGAACGTGCGAAGAGAAGTATATGCGTTTATTCGCCGGAAGAATGGCCAACTATAATGAGACTGACAAGACGAAAAAACCCATATGCTGTAGAGAGGCTTCAATACAGCGATAATGATTGATCTCAAAGCCATGTTTTCGAGTTTAGGCCATAGCCTTAAGAAAAATATAAAAAATGACTCGGTAAATTGGCTTAATGTTAAATTACTCCAAGTGAACAAAATTCAACGAAAACAATTATTATACAAGGAGGAATGGGATGGAGACTTGAAAGTAATTGATATTGGTGGAACGCGAAAAACAAAAGAGGTGTTCAACTTTTCGTCTACTGGCAAATACAATAAAGAGCTGCCAATTTGTAATCGAAAGCTGCATGATCTTCAAAATTTGTGCAAAAAGAGTGTAATTCCTCGTGGCTCGCAGTCATTTTTTTTAACTTACGAGGTGGAAACAAGCGAAATTGTTTAGATGAGCCAGATGTAGCAGAGGAAGAGAATGAAGACGCATGAATTTCTAGTTATTTTTGATTTACGCAATGTAAACCTTCATTTGTCATAATTTTTTGTTTATAATAACCCAAATTGGAAAGTAATGAATAAATGACACTGAATTAACAAAACTATGAATTAATTACTGTTTTATAATGTTACAAATTGATATTTTTGAGATCAAATATTTTAATAAAAATACCGTAAAATTATTGAATAAAACAGCGTATACCATACAAAATAAAATAGTGTATCAGATACATCATAAGAATTCCTTAAAAAATAAAATGGCCTATATGGAGGACTTGCGCTTTGAATAACATAACTATGGTCTTAAAGGATGCGTAGAATAAAAAAACTTGGTAAATTTAAAGACAAGAAATGGTATAATGTACTCATCGAAAAATCCACTATGAAGAATTTTTATTTACCGCGATATTGAGGTTTTAATAGACATCTGATTTGACAAAAACTTTAAACTCAATTTTCTCAAAACCCAAAAAAAATTATACGCTATTGTTATATTGAGGGGACGATATATAAATGTTATACCGTTATTAATTGACTAAACTATATCCTAGCTTATTTCGAGTAAAATCGAATGTTCAAAATGAAACGGTGGGTGTTCGTCCTACAAGTGAATGAAGTATGGGGGTAAAATATGAAAAACGCGAAACTTGTTAATTTTACTATTTAATTACTAGGTTAGGTTAATAGGATGTTCCTTGAGGCAAGGAAAACGAAGGAGAAAGAAACATCAAGGATTTTAATCTAAGTACGCTCAGTTGATTACCACGGTGGTACTCAAGTGATAGATCTCAGTCGGGACGTAAAAACTTTCAATACTTCTAGGTGGGTTTTTTAATATTTTTTATATACTTAGCACTAATGACAAGAACGACGAGATGTTACAATGAAATAAATACTCAAAGGTGGTCGAAATGGGATCCGCTTTTTTATGCAGATATTTGTATGCCATTTCTGATTTCATCAAAATGTCGCCCACCACGTCTCCGTTTGCATATCTACATATAGTCGTTGATGCCAATTTTCGATGAATCGGTGCAGAATTGCGGCTATAATATGCTAAATGTTATAATTATTTGAGCTCGTCGAGCGTTGCTGGTTGGTTGGCATAAGTCTTTGATTTAACATATTCTCAGGGAAAATAATCTAGAAGCGTTAAATCGCATGACCTTGGCGGCCATCTGACTGAGCCATTTTTCGAAATTATCAAGATACCAAACTTTGCACGCAATGTGTCCATATTTAGACGTGAAACATGAAGAGATGCACCGTATGGTTGCAAATAGAGAACGTTCACGATGTAACGGCATTTCCTGACTCATTTCGGAAAATTTACCCTAATAGCGACAGTTTTGTTTGTTGACGCAGTCATTAAGCCATCTGAGATAATTTTTCAGCAAACGTGAATTTGTGAATTTTTCGGAGAACTTGGACAATTTCAAAGCGTTATACCAAAGTGAAACTTGGCATGACGCAGTGGCAAACACATTGACAAAACTAACTAATTGTAATTATTAACTCACCGCTAAAATTAAGCTTTGTAACTAAATTGCTCACTTCCCACAGCCAATAACAACAGAAACCCACATCAGAATAGGAATCAATTCGTATTGTCATTCAGAAATTACTGCACAAAACTTGAAGAGTTCAAACAATTAATATTCATTTTATATACGAAATTAATCCGACTTTATTTCTTTGATTGGCGAATATGTACGTGTAATATTTATGACTTCTTAGCACAAACAACTTTTCAAAGTGCTTATATTTACAAATAAATTTTGTTTAATTTATATACTAGTGCTGTATTTTTATGATACAATATTATTGGTTATAGATACGATAATATGTATATACAAATAGTGTTTTATATTGTAGAGGAATGAAATTCAGTGTTATATTTATATTTATCTATTCATAATGGAGAACAATATATATTTTGTATATTTCTATTCTTGATTTATATTCTTGATCACATAGTTTACCATTAGTGCAAATATTGCAAAACTAATTAAAATTATTAAATTTGAATAAATTGAATGCCAATTAATTAAAGAGTTCCCTGTACTGTTTGCTCCAACTCCCCTAAGTTGTGGGTTATCAACAATACTTTCTAAACCACAAATATCACCATTGGGCAATTCATTGTTGCTGTTATTTCCTCTACTTGATCCATTTGACATTGCGGTAGACTTAGTGACAAATTTTTGTTCGTCTTCTATTCGTTTGTTAATTTCCTCACAAATTTCTGGAAACAAGTCGCGAAAGTGTTGATTTTTTAGGTTGTAAGCAAGCGATTTTTTTGCGTATTGTTGCTTTTCGTATTGAGTTGACTCTATGGATCCAAGGGTTGGTGTTGTCTCCAACTGAAATTATTTTTAAAATTCATGAGTAAATTATATTTAAACAGAATGATGTAAATAATACCATGAAACTTAGTAGACCAGTGAGTATGGTGCCAACACACCAAGTTGGGTTCCAAGTATCTGGATGGAAATCTGCAATTATAAATTGTATATAATACCGTCTTAGTTGACTTGTCTATTTAATTACCTGATATGCTTAGGCATAATCTTGTATTCGTTTTGAAGCGGCCATTTGGAGTAAGCATGTAAATTGATGGCGGTTTGAACGGAAATTCACGAGGGAAGACTAAAGTACCATGATAGTAACCACCATAATAAGGTGTATTAGCGGGGCCTTTTACTACGTAATGCCACTCAAGTATATTATTTGGCAGTGGTTCAGCTGTTATATATGGCAGGGGATCACGTTTCAGCCGCATATAGTCTTGCTTCATGCGAGATATAGCAGTAGGCTGTTTTCGACCTTTCGTTGTAACTGACATTTTTATTTTATATTCTAGAATATCGAAAAATATACATAGTTAACAATTTTATAAGAGACAAAATATTATTAAGTTAAGTTACAAATACCAATAAACTATATACTTTACTGGTAGTAGTAGTTTTTATTCTTATTTATTAATATATGTTGTTGTAACGGGTATCTAATCGCCGTTAGGATGATAAGGATAATATAGAAAGATTTTCGTCGACGTCGTGCAACGGTAAGCCTAAGAAACGTGCTGTTTCCAAGGTCGGACCAAATGGAGTGGGGTGCCAAATGAGAGGGGTTAGTGAGGCATTCAAATATATTGGATATGTCGGGGTCTCTTCTGGATAAGATAAGTTTAATCTGCTACAGTATTCAGGACGAAGCTGCGCAAGGGTCACTTTTGATTCTCGCGGCAACTCGAGGTTTTCGTCTGCAATGGGTAGTGGTTTGACTCAAGTACGTCATTCAGTGAGAGGGAGTCGGAGAAGGTGTCGATGGCTCCACTATGAATGGCGGACAGTGTTTGTCGGAAGTTAGTTGCGTCCGCGTCTTAATTTGGTTGGGTAGTAGCTTCTGCTTTTCTGCATTTCTCTTAAAATAATTTTAACCGCCTGCCATGGTTCTTGCGTTCTTCTCGCTGCCAGTTGCTCGAATTGACTTTAACCGCCTGCCATGGTTCTTGCGTTTCTATCTCTCTTATAGCTGCCAGTTGTTCAGATTGACTTTCTCAACTAACTCGTTTCTAAATAGAACTTCTGCTCTTCTCAATACATTTTGTCGACCTGCTTGCTGCTGTCTTTTCAGATCTCCCAGAGTTATGTATTTGGTAATGATTTGCTTAACAATCATCGAATGTAATTGCATAATCGTCGCTGATTTTGCAAACAAAAGGCTTCCTTTAATGACTTCTGAAGGAATAAAAGAATAAATGTGCACATTTTCACGTCTTTTTGCGCTGAGGTTCGAACGTTCTGCGAGCACATAACGAAATAGCGTTTTATATTTATATATTTACATATAGTAAATAAAAGAGGTATCACATGTTTTCATATATAACATATCTACTTTCTCCGCGATTTTATAAAATTATACAACAGTCTCTAATACTTTCACTTTAAGCTTATGGCCTTAAGAATATACATATGTATATTGTAAAATAAGATTACTGCTATAATGGGGCAGAAGAGAAATCAATCCATCCGTTCCCACGATAGTAGACGGTCGGGTCAAGTACCAGAAAAGGCACGGATTATTATCTGGCCAAGGGCTGTCCTCGAAATTACTTCAGGAATAATTTCTGCCGCTACAACAACAGAAATTAATCCATTGCACATAAGCTTTACATGGTGAATTATGTTATTTTAATATTTCTTGTTTCTCTGTATTATATATCGTGAACTTGCTATTCGTGGTACATCTTACCGTGAAATAAATTACACTATTATTAGGATGACTGAATTTTTGTAACTTGGACTGTATATAGTAAAATCAAATATTGACAAGTTTTAAATAGTCCGCCAACGGCTAAATAAAGCTTCTTGGAACGGGTATAGTAATATTTTTGTAAGATACCTCCCCTAGATATGATAATAAATTTACTACGTTTGTATCTTTAAAACAATTTTAATGTATTAACAAATAGAAACACTTTGTTTTTTTTTTCGTTGTAAAGATGTTACATGAACCGATTGTTAGTCAGCTGTCACATTTTAATCGATAGAAGTAGAAAAATTTATGCGTGTTCAAACACAATCACTTTTGTTGCGGTAAAGCGAAGTTATCTGTGAGGAGTGCGAAAAGAGGCTGCTTAAAATATTTTAATAAATTTTTATACCATGACCCTCTATCAGGTCTCCAACGCTTCCTTCTGGGTGTTTCAAGCTTCGTGGCAAACTTAACATACCCTGTATATTACTTCCATATAAAGTATATGTATAAATGTAGTATGTTGAGCTGAGTCGATTTAGCCATAACCGTCTGTCTGTCTGTCCGTCTGTATATATACGAACTAGTCCCTCAGTTTTTAAAATACCGTTTAGAAATTTTGCAAACGTCATTTTCTCTTCAAAAAGCTGCTCATTTGTCGGAACTGATACCGGACCACTATAACATACAGCTGCCATACAAACTGAACGATCGGAATCAAGTTCTTGTATGGAAAACTTTCACATTTGACAATGTATCTTCAACAAAATTGTTCAGATCGGTTAACTATAGCATATAGCTACCATACAAACTGAACGATCGGAATCAAGTTCTTGTATGGAAAACTTTCATATTTGACAATGTATCTTCACCAAATTTGGTACAGATTATTTTCTAGGGTAACAATGTAATCTCCGAAGAAATTGTTCAGATCGGTAAACTATAGCATATAGCTACCATACAAACTGAATCATCGGAACCTAGTTCTTGTATGGAAAACTTTCACATTTGACAATGCATCTTCACAAAAGTTGTCACAGGTTATTTTCTAAGGCAACAATGTAATCTCCGAAAAAATTGTTCAGATCGGTTAACTGCAGCATATAGCTGCCATACAAACTGAATGATCGGAATCAAATGCTTGCATGGGAAACTTCCTTATTTGACATCGTTTCTTCATGAAATTTGGTATGAGTTATTGCTCATAGAAATGATGTAATATCGGAAGAAATTGTTCAGATCGGTTAACTATAGCATATAGCTGCCATACAAACCGAACGATCGAAATCAAGGGCTTGTATGGAAAACTTTCGCATTTGACGTGGTATCTTCACGAAATTTGACATGGATTACCGCTTAAGGTAATAATATAATCTCCGAAAAAATGGTTCAGATCGGATTACTATAGCATATAGCTTCCATACATACTGAACACATAGTTACTAAAAGAAATGCGCCTGTGAAGGGTATATTAGCTTCGTTGCAGCCGAAGTTAATGTTTTTTCTTTTTTTTTTAGTTTAATGATTCTGGGTAGGTAGGAGTTTAACCTGCTACAGTATCCAGAACGAAGCTGCGTAAGCTTGTCGTCTGCAATTTGTGGTGGATTAATTCCGTGATTTACTGAGAGGGTAAATGGCGATCAGTACATGTCTGATGTTTGTTGCCCCCAAAGTCTGATTGACATGTCTGAAGTTTCTTCGTCTGCGTTTCACTGCATTCAGGCGTCCATATCGGTGTGGAGGAGTTAAGGACTGTCCGGCCGATTGCATGTGTGTTGCCAACAACATTTCCTTGTTGTTGTTGTTCTAACGGATATCTTATCCCCATTAGGATATCTCGGTTGTCGTCAACATCATCTAAACGGAGACCCAAGAAACGGGCTGTTTTCACGGGATTGGACCAATGAATTGTTCAATGTCGTCGACGTAAATGAGGAAAGACCTGTTGATGTTCCTAGGAGACGGTTCCGCTCCAAGCGGGTGGCTTCAGGGTGATTTCTGCGAGGAGTTCATTATGCTCTTTAACTGGGAGCATAAGCGTCCCACTATGTACATAGGTGTTCAATGGGAGACATGAGGAGGCATCCTGTCGTAGTCTGAGGTGAAGTGTTCTGAAAAGTCTGAATCTTCATCTGCCGTCCACTGCATCCAGGCGACTATATTAATGAGGCGTAGTAGGGGACCAGCTGGCCTATTACCTTGTAAGTTGCCAACAACGTTTATTTGTCCTTTTCCCATGTCGTGGCTAGCGACTTTAGGATTTTGTTGCCGCTCTGCACCTTGGCGATAATCGGGGTCGTATGATGATTGAAAGAGCATAGACTATCAAAAGTTACATCTAAAATCTAAGGGTTATTGACAGTCGGAATCTTGACGCCATTGACTGCCATATTAAGGTCAAGTCTGTACTCCTTCGTCCTGTTTGTAAATATGGTCGCTGTGGATTTAGTAGGGGAGAGTGTTAAGTTCCGTACAGAGAAGAAACGAGAAAGGTCGGAGAGATACCCGGATACCCCGGAGAGATTTACCTTTAAACACATGCCGTCGTTTCCATTGCCCAAAGTCAATATCGTACAATCATCAGTGAACGAGGTTAAGAACACACCCTCTTGTGGCTGTGGGAGTTTCGAGATGTAGAAGTTAAACAAGAGTGGGGCTTTAATTGTTCTCAGTTGGGAACTTTCTCCTCGAAACAGAACGGATGATTGACGACCGCTCAGATAGTTCATGGTGCACCTCGATGTTCTTAAGAAACGTTGTGTGGTTGACTTTGTCAAAAGCTTTTGATAAGTCCAACGCTAAGAGGATCGTCCTCTCACAGAGTCGTTGGTGGTCGAGGCGATGAACTATCTCAGCGCTTATGACGCTAAGAGTTATCTCGCGATAAAACTTCCCTTGGTTGGTTGTTGTTGTTTGGTATCTCAGGTTTTAGTTGTGGGATCAGTCTTCGGATTTTCTACACATCGGGTATTTGAGGAGTGGTCATCGAAAGGTTGGGGACATTGATTAGGTAACTTTTTCCCGTCGAGCATAGGTACTTTAGCATCAGCATGTTTATTCCATCTGGGGCAATTGATTTAGAGGATTTTGCTTTGTTGATGGCAACCTCTCATCGGTGAAAGTAAATATTGCACAGTCTTTTGGCATTGTGTGCAGCAGTCAAGTAACACATCGTTTGGCTTTGTCTACCGGTGTGTGCACTATGAATTGCCGGGTAAAATAGCACGCGCACTTCTTCGGGTCTGAAAAGGCATGGCCACTGAATTGAATTTCAACTCGGTCATCATATCTCTTCGGTTTAGACAAAGCCTTAACAGTAGTCCAAGGCTTACTTACGACGGTGGAGAGATTGAAAGATTTTAGATGCTCTATTCATATTGTCCGCTTATGTTGATTTACCATTTGCTGAATCTCCAAATTAAGATCCCTTATTCGGGGATTCCCAAAGTGATGACGGTAAGGTGTCGCGCTCATTAGGTAAAGCAGCTGCTTTTGCTGGAAAATTGGAGCGGAGTACCGCCATTCTTCCAGCCGGGATGAAGCGAACGGTATCAGCTGCGATCACCTTGTGGAATTCACGTTCGCCAACGATTACGTCCATAGGCTTGTGTAGGGCGGTAAAAGTGCTCTCGGTAAATTCTGTGAAGACGACCCAGATAGCTTTGCTAAAGTTAACGAAGGTAAAGTTTTCCACAGAAATAAAGTCGGGGTTTCTCGATTGAAATAATTATGAGCATATGATCTGATGCGATAATGCTATTTATCAGACCACCTCTACGATGGTGATATTGGGCGAGCTGCTACAGATGCGCATAATTATGGTCTTGGTTTCGGTATTTATTGTGCAGAATTTCGTATCATCTATCTGCTCCGCCAGCTCTATAATATCCGCTGCGTCCGTTCCAGCTAATTAAATCGTTTAGGTTTGTGAAAATGAATTTAAATAATTCTGAATTCTAACAATTTTTAAAAATTAAAATAAAATATAAATAAAGTATTAATCTAGGATATTTATGTAGACAATGTTATAAGTTTTCGCGTCGGGTGCAAATATGTGTAAATTCCGGGCTTAGATACACGTGAACAGGCTACATAAAGTTGACCATGAGAGAAGCATGAGTTTTCTAAATGCACTGAACTGAACCCTTTTAAATTGGAATAGAAGATCAGTGGGAATAATTGGTATCCGAGGTATTATAACTATTTCCCTTACCGACACTGGGAGGGTTTGACGAAAATCACTTAGAAATTGCTTTGATTCATCTGTAACATTTAACAATAAAGTTTTCAAAGGCTCTTTTGGTTCGCCAAGTAATGGAAGTGAAACTTTACCACCGGAACAGCACATTCCAGCAGTTTCATCTTTCTATTTAAAAGTATCGCAGTACTGACATTTTTTATTCATTGAGCCAATAACAATCAATGGATGATTATGATATTCATTTGAAGGATCATATTGAAACCCAGTACCATTAAACACAGCCCAATCATTACGCATGAAATTTAGGCGGTGCGTGGTCTGCATGTCTGCATTATGAATTCTTCTCACCTGCGATTGTTCTGGTGTTTCTATCGCTCTTATAGTTGTCTGCAGTGCAGCTTGTCTTTCTAAACAAACTCGTGCCTGAAGAGGCGTTTCAGCTGCTCTCAAAGCTCTTTGTTGCTCTGGTTGTTGTTGTCTTCTCAGCTCTGCGTGAGCCGAAGTTTCTTGATTTCGTGCCAATTTTTCGACACGGGCACGAGATGAATTTTTGGATAGACCAGATTTCCGCTTCCGAGGCATTTTCAAAGAAAAGCAGAGTAAGAATTAACATCAGCGAGTAAGATCTAAAATAATAAAGCGACAGCTAACCACAAAAATTACGGATTACCTCAAAAATTTGAATAGTTTTATACTGCATGTAACGACAGAAGAAAATAACAATAAATATAGAAAAATTAGAAACAGTTGAAACTATATTGAATTGAATTAGATATTGTCGTCACCGCCGGTAATACAGTGGGACGGTATTACAGTATTCAGGGTTGCAACTTCATTACTGTAATGCTAGATGGCGTTGAAGTAGCTAAATTTGACGATTTTTTGACAAACAATTTTTTTATCTTTCGTAAAATTTTTTTTTAATATAAAGTACCTTTGTTACTTATAATACCTTCAAGAGTATACATAAGTATGTATGTACAAAGTTTCATGATGATCGGTTAAGTAGTTTTTGCGTGAAAGCGTAACAAACAAACTTACATTCGCACTTATAATATTAATAATAATGATATTTATAGTTTCGCGATAAATATATGTATATACAGTTGACCTATTATTATGATTTTCTCCATTAACTCAATATATTAAATTAAGTCTCTTCGGTTGAGCTTAAATCACATTTATCTTATTTTAAACTGCAAAAAAAAAAAAAACAACACAACTTAATAAAATACCAAATTCGAATACAATTCATTCGCGATTTCGTCGAATAAGGAATATTGATTTCTTTCGCAATATTTTCGTACTCTTTTTACATGACTTTACGCCGATTACGTCCGATTCCCACGACAGCCGGTTCTACGCACCGGAATTGACTCGGATTTCATCCGACCAAGGGCTGTTTTTTCGGCGATCTAACCCCGTTTGGATCGGTGAGTGTTAATTTGTGTTTGTCGTCATTGGAGCAATGCCTTGCAGCAGGGTTGGTCCGTATCCTCCTGACTCGTGCTGGCATTGAGTCCAACCCGGGCCCGGAGGAATTTTTCTGCTGCGTTTGCGCAAAAAGGCTTCATCCAAACTCCACCTCGGTCAGGTGTAATACATGCAATGGATGGAGCAATCTTACCTGCTCAGCCCTTAAGACTCACAGGGAGTGCCTCTACGGCTGTGCAATCTGCACATAGTTCGCGCGCTGCGCCACTCACCCCGAGTGGCCAACAGAGGACCTCCACGGTCCCTAGGAGCTCAAACAGGCAACATATCTCCCACTCTGACTCAAAATTGTCGATGCAGAAATCTGCATTGTCAGCAATTATATCTGCAGCTCTTTAGTTTACTGAGCTAGTGCAAAATATTGGCAGTTTAAATATGATTGCATACGTATAAACGTATAAAAATATAAGCCAACAAGGTAACAGTCGTGTGGAATATGAATGCAAACTCCTAGGCATAATTTTCATTCAATGTTCATCTTTGGTTATGTCCTACTGATAATATTTTTTTTGGTAGGACCCTGTTTTTAAATTATAATTAGTTTTAATTTTCGAATGCACTTGTTTGCATGGTAATGTTATAAAGCTTTACTTTAGCTGTTAATTTAGTAAAAGCTTCCAAATAAAAAATGTAATGAAGTTTCTTAAATAATTTGAATTTAGAATATTTGTATTGTCGTACAAATGAAATTTATGTATGTATTTTCTATGCGGGGTTTATATTACAATTTTAAACATATACATATATACATTAATAACATAAATATTTACCAATAAAAATTATTTTCAAATGATATAACTGGTGTTTAGCTGCTGAAAACTTTAACACGGCTTTTCTAAACTTTATTCCTGGTTCAGATTCTTGATTACATAATTTACTACCAAAGCAAAAATCGAAAAACTGATTCCAATCACCAAATTTGAATATAGTCCTGGCCAATTAATAATAGATTTTCGTTTGTTATCGCATTCGTCTGATTTTACATGTTGTGCTCCGTTAGAGCCATTTTCATTATTTGTGGCTGGTATTACATTGTTAACTGGTTTTCTATTAAGTTCTCCATTTAAAAGAGCGAGCTTTTGTTTTTCATCTTCTAGTAATTTGTTTATTTCTTCGCATACTTCAGGAAACAATTCTCGAAAAATTGGGTCCTTTAAATTGTACTCTAAAGATTTTCTGGCATAGCTCTGTTTCTCATAAGTCGTTGTCTCAATTGAACCTAAAGTTGGTGTTGATTCCAGCTATATAAGAAGAAACATTAGATTAGTATTTACTTATTTTCTGCGTACAATAGGCTTGTACATGATAAAATATTTTTTATAACATAACATTCAGCAACAATGCAGTATAATTATTTTTTGAGTAATTCGTTAAAATACATAATGCAAACTTACCATAAAACTGAGTAACCCCGTCAATATAGTACCGACACACCACGTTGGATTCCATGTATCGGGATGGAAATCTTTAAATGGAAAAAATTAAGTATATAACAAGTAAGCAATACAGAGTACGTACCTGATATGCTAAGGCAGAGGCGGGTGTTAGTCTTAAATCGTCCGTTAGGCGTCAACATATAAATTGATGGTGGTTTAAATGGAAATTCTCTTGGAAAAAGTAATGTGCCATGATAGTATCCACCGTAGTAAGGGGTGTTAGCTGGACCTTTTACAACATAATGCCATTCTAGGATATTGTTTGGTAACGGTTCGGCAGTTATATAAGGTAAAGGATCGCGCTTTAAACGCATGTAATCCTGCCTCATCCGTGATATTGCAGTTGGCTGCTTCCGTGGTTTAGTAGAGGTCATAATAACTTAGAGAATCACTTCCCTACAAGACAAAGAGAATTCAAAAAAGCGTTCACAAATCCTAATTAGGTTAAAATATAAATTATTAATCAACTAAAATCATTATATGCGTTTGAACAATAGAAGTCGAACATTTTCAGCTTTGCGTTTTAATATTATATTAAGGCACATATAAAAATCAAATTTAGCAGCATTTTAACTTAGGAGGTACTTTATTGTATGTTTACTCTTTTTAATACATAGTAGTCGTTAGGATAGGCATATGTATTCAGGGTCAATGCAACGTACCGGCTAAACTCACATTCCGTAATCCCCACAACGAAACTTACATTGTGTAATTTAATAAATATATATGAATATGCTACATTAAATATCTGCATTGCTACAATTGATCTTTTGATATTTTGTTATTTGTCTCATTCTTTGCGGTACCAAACACTCATTTCTGCTCTGATTTACAGAAGCGTACTTTTCAACAGTATTTATTTTCTTTTTTACCTATCAAAATAGTTATCAGATATTATATTCTTCCGTCTCCTCCCTGAGAAATGTTTGATGGTACTCCCTCGCAAGATAGCAAAAACGATGATGTGTCTCCTACGAACGAAACGTGCAAACGTGTTCCTGTTGGTGTCTACTTAACTATATTTGGAAACTAATTTAAATTAATTTATTTCTTATAGGAACACAACTTTTATGTCCTTTAAACTTAATTTTTTCCACATTCAAAATCTAACAAATATATCACTTGTTTTTGTTTCCATCTAGAGGTTACAATAAACAATAATCGATAACAAAATTATATGTTATGTCAATATATCAGATGTTTATGTTTCTAATTGCATATTCACACCTGAAATTAAAAAGAACTAATCTTAAATGGCAGGATCAGGTATGTCGTTTCCACAATTCAAATGAATGTTTTTGGTTTTGTAATGATCATCTAGATCGGCTTGGAGTAGTAAGGTTTAAGTTGGTTGTTAACAGCCCATGCCCATGCGCTGATATTTTCTCTGTCTCTCATTTTATTTTATAGTAGCACCAACTGCTTTATTTATTTTTATACTCTTGCAACCACTTGCTACAGAATATTATAGTTTTGTTCACCTAACGGTTGTACGTCTCACCTAAAACTTATTGAGATCTAGAGAGACGAGAAAAGTTGAAATCCGGTTGACTGTCTGTCTGTCCGTCCGTCCGTGCAAGCTGTAACTTGAGTAAAAATTGAAATATCTTGGTGAAACTTGATATGGAGGTTTCTTAGTACAAAAAAAGTTCGAGTTTGGAGATGGGTGTAATCGGACTACTGCCACGCCCACAAATCGCCATTAACCGAAAACCTATAAAATGCAATAACTAAGCACCTAATTAAGATATAAAACCCATATTTGGCACAAGGGAGCACCTGTGGGAAAAAATTTTGGAAAAGTGGGCATGGGTCCGCCCTAATGTGTATATCTTATAAACCACTTAAGCTACAAAAATCAAATTCACTCAGCGCGAATACCACAAAAACTCCTACCTATAGTGTAAAAATGGACAAATCGGATGATAATTCCGTTCACTTCCCATATAACGGTACTGTCCTACTACTAAAAGCGCGATAAATCAATAACTAAATGCGCCAGAGACGTAAAAATTTTCCATCGGGGTGGTATGAGAAAGCTTTATGGGAGCCGATATAAAAATTGGATGATGAGCGTGGCACCACCCACTTTTTGGTGGAATCCTATATCTCGGGACCTGACTGATCGATTTCGACAAAATTTGGTAGGCGGCATTTTTTTTCATATTCTTATGTCACGTTGTGAAAATGAGCGAAACCGGACAATAACCACGCCAGAATTGTAAATTCCATTTGATTCGTTCAGTTCCCAATACGCAAATCAAGAAGCAATTAATATAATAGGATTAAGCTTTGCACGAATAATGCCCTAGTGTATGCCACCTTATGACCAAAAATTGTTCACTTCCAATAAAAAACTGTTCACGCTCCTAGGTACCATAGTTGATTTTTGTTAGAAAATATCGGTCAATGTGTGAGATATATAATTGAAATTCAGGGATAGTACTTGTCTGACAATGGTATGTATGTATGTCAGAAATGGGTAGAATCGGACCAATACTTCCCTTAGCCCCCATATATCTAATATAAAGATAATCGAACTTCCGGGTGACTTTGTACCACTAATATCGGCCAATATATGAGTTATCTCAATAAATATGAGCTAGCATGTTTTACTCATAACAATGTATCTTTATGCCAAAAATAAATAAATTTGAGCGAAAACTTGACTTACCCCCACATAACTAATATCAGGATTTTCGAACATCCGACTGACTTTACTCTACAATGTACAATGTACTGTACATGAACTGAACTGAGAATCAGACAGAGTAACGGATCAGTACTTAAGTATAAACAAAAATTGATTACTCGTTGCAGTTCTCTGATACTTATGTACCTTTAAATTCATTATGGCAATTCACAATCTGGTGCAATTATCTTGCATATTTGCAATTGCAAATTCGCTGCACATTTTGTTACTTATGTTTACTGGCTTTATTAATTTTCAAAAGAAAAGATGATTTCGTTCATGGAAATTGGTGAAATTTTTATCTCTCCTATTTGTTAAAAACTTATAACTAAAACCTCTTTAAGTGTGAATATACTTAAAAAATATCTATAATTAATGTAAAAGTATACAAGTATACATATTCTTACTACATCTTTATATTATAACCCGATAACCTAGCATTAACATTTCAATATATGGGAGTATCAAGGTGTCGGTAAATGGCTCTGTTGTTTAAACTAGTAAGCAGTTCCAAGAGGGATTGTACAAAGACTATCAATGATTCGTGCTTATCGACGCTCTTACTCAAAACACTCGTTTTCCCTCGTTAAGCTTATCAGATAAAACCTTATTTCGACTGCAATAGTATGTACTCGTATTCAATCATTTCAATTTTACTTTTCTTCGTTTACAATTGCATTGCTTATTTGAATAGAGGCGTAAAACTGATGTCAATAGCTACCATACTTTTATTTACAGGCCGGGGTGCTAAGCTTATCATAGCATTCCTTATCAGGTTAATAATTTATTCACAAAGCATTCGAAACTTCGAGCTGATAAGGGCTCAATTACCGTCTAGCTATTGAGTAGTGAAGGTCTAAAGTTCTATATTAAAATAAATTGGTTTTAAATTTATATTTTCCAAAAGAAAACATGAATCAAGTCGGCAGAATCGGCGTATTGGGGGGCGGAAAAATGGCTCTTGCAATGGTGAAAGGTTTTCTCTCAGCTGGTAAACATTAAAAAAAAAATTCTTCAAGAAAATATGATTTCAACTTAATATTTATTTCGTGGAGGTCTTACAAAGCCCGAGCGTATAATTGCCAGCGTACATCCAGATGATAAACAAAGTTTCATGCAATTTGAGGTAGTAATACTTACGTATTAAAATGTTTGGTTACAATATTCTTCTGCATGTAATATAAATATGGCATAATCAATCAAACGTTAATTTATTATAAACATCTATTTTATACTATACTAGCAAATAGGCATTGAGACGGTGGTAAAAAACGAACCGGTTGTAGAGAAATCGGATATAGTACTCATATCAGTTAAACCACAGGTGGTGCCTGTTATATTACCCGAAATAAGACCATTGAGCAACAACAAGTTGTTTATCTCAATAGCTATGGGCATCACTTTACAGATGTTAGAAGAGGTGAGTTTTACTGAGGACTGAGTGTTATTTATATCACAAATTCACTGGAATTTACAGCAATTATCTTCAAGTGCGCGAATCATACGTGCGATGCCTAATACGCCGGCATTGGTGAAAGCGGGATGTTCGGTATATGCACGTGGGGCAAAAGCAAGCCAAAAGGATGGCGAGTTAACAGTTTCACTTTTGGAAGCGATTGGCACATGTGAAGAAGTTCCGGAAATTTGGTTTGATCCCATTACAGCTCTGAGCGGAAGTGGACCAGCTTACGTATTCGTTATGATTGAGGCACTAGCGGATGGTGGCGTTCGGATGGGTTTGCCGCGTGATTTGGCATATCGACTTGCCGCGCAAACCGTTTTGGGCTCAGGAAAATTGGTACTCGATACAAAGGAACATCCGGGTGTGTTGAAGGATAATGTAACTAGCCCAGCGGGTTCAACTGCGGCGGCGCTTAAAATTTTAGAAACTAAAGGTATTCGAATCTTATTTTAATTCATCGTAACACTAACTCGTCTTTCGGCGACTTTCATAATAGGTTTTCGTGGAACAGTTGCCAATGCAGTAGAAGCTGCAACCTTAAGGTGTCGGGAAATATCAGGCAATTAATTATACTCTATTAATTTTAGTAAAAACAATATTTTTTAAATATTTTTAGGTAATGTACAGTAAAAAAATTTTGTATTTTAAATAAAGCTACTAACAACATAATGACTATCCAATATGGATAAAATTATTTTTTAAACTCTCGCAACATGTTGGTGCAAATACATATGTTTATGTAAGTAAATACATATGATTAATTGAGATAGATAGAGTTGAAATCCGGTTGACTGTCTATCCGCCCGTCCTTAGCTTGAGTAAAACTGTGTTTTAGAATTTTTTATAAAGTTAATAAGTGTGACTTACATATAGTACATGTATCTCTTATGTATACCACTACAGCTGAATTTGCTGAGAACAAATCTTTTGTCGGACACTAAGAAAATGGGTAAAATCGGATGTGTCGGTCAATCTGGGAGTATTTTTTAATGGAAATTTCAAGATGAAGTTTTATGATCACACAATGTGATTGTGTCAAAAATAGGTAAAATAGGGCGGTATTTCAACTAGTTCTCTTATAGTTTACATAAAGATTTTCAAATATCCGCTTGACACTATACCTTATATATTAATCAAACTAGATGTATCTTAATGAAATATATTTCCGGAGATAATATGCCGCCATACCAAAACTGGTTAAAATTGGCTCAATATATCCACTAGTCTCCATATACCTTATTTATGAATTTCAAACCTCAAGATAGCTTTATACCGTATATATCGGTCAATATTTAATATATGTATCTTCGCAAAATAAACGTGTGAACGTAGGACAATGGATATATGTACTATGGTTTTACACCGAAAATGTGTGAAATCGAACTACGAATTACCCCAAATTTTCCATCATCTGATAGATATTTTCTCATATATCTATATATATAAAAAAGAAAGTATGTCTGTATGTTCCGGGTAGACTCCGAAACGGCTGGACCAATTTCAATGAAACTTTCAACTTTTCTTTCTTTAGATTGACTTGACGAGTAATCCTGTAAAGTTTGGTGACGATCAGAGCACTTTTTTTTTAACTGTCAAATACAGTTTTTATTTACTATGATGATATTCTATTGTTTTATAACCCAAATTTGCGTTGTGGATATATATGTCAATATGAAACATATTTAAGTACAATGGAGTATATTGAAGTATGTATATTAAAGTAAATAATTAAGGATTTTTAGGAATTCAAGGTGAGTTGTAGCGCCGCGAATGTATCCGTTTACTGATCCGTTTTCAATTGATTGTTACAACGGAAAATTGTATTTTTCTTCACCAATCATGTTTCTTCACAGAATCATTGTAATAAATAAAAAATAGCACCCAAAAAAGCAAGTATTGGTAAAAAAAAAACCTCCAAATCCGAATCCGAATGTTAACAAATGAAACAGCTGATGAATGTGAGTTACGCCTTGAGAAAAATCGTCGACACGGTAATGGACGAAGAACAAGCTGTCAATATCCAAGTGAATTTTTAAACTCATTGGAGCCATCTGGAATGCCGCCACACACACTGAAATTGAAAATTTTATCACCCATAATGCTCACTCGCACTGGCCTTCAGATGAGTTTTAACAAACTGATGAGTCTGCTATGTGAAATGGGCATCGCTCAATATGAGTTTAATTGCCTTTGATTTCATACTAATTACTAAAGTTAAATAAAATTAAATTAATAAGATTAAACTTCATATTTATAGAACAGCGTATATATAATAATATATCTAATATGTATCACAATATATTTACTAATTATGAATTTTTTCTATTAGATTTAAAGATAAATGAGAAAGAGTTAAAGGAAATGGAGTCTGATAATTTTTAATTTAAAATTCATTGTGCGAAGTCATCAACTCAAAATAAATACCATATTTACCACACTCTATTATCTATAGTTACAATAAATAAATTTATATAAAAACAAACAACAGAAATTAAAGACAGAAATAATTGTATCAAAAAACTTCTATTAAATAAATAATTTGTGTTAATATTAAAAAAATATTTAAAAAATTATAACTTTACGCTAAATTTTGAGATCTTTGACTATCTAATATATATATTTGACCAATGGCGGTAGCAGGACCCATTAATCAAGCTTACCGCTGAGTTGAAATTTATTCACAGTATGAAGTTCAATTGAATAATCATTAAAAAGTAATTATATAGAAGTATTATCACCCTGGAAATGTCATACCAATAATTTTAAATCATAAATCAATGTCCATTTTTTCTAATATTTAAAAAAGAGTTGCTGGCGTAGTTTCAAACATCATTGGCTTGAGAACATCTGGAAATACAAAATATTTTATGTTTACTGTCGAACGAGATCATGTTGACTTGATGATGTCGAGAGATTACTCTGAATTGCTCATTTTAAAATTTCATGAACATACGGTTATTATAATTATTCTTTATTTGTAATCAACATTAATAATTTAAAAATAACTATTGTTTCATAAGTATTTATTAATGTACTTAATTCACAGATAATTCACATTTACCATGCCCAACTTGAGCCCGATATCCTTTGTATCAATGATAAGAATGATATTATATTTACTAACATGTATGTATATGGGTGTAGGTAATAATCTTCACCCGTTCGAAAAGAGAATAGAAGAAAATGAATATGAAGATAATTGAATAATTTAAAATAATTAAGAGATAAAGTAAATATTTAATGTTGTAAATTTATTGTAAAATAAAGCAAAAAAAAAAACTTTCTTTCGAACACTCCTAAGGCCGACTCATTAGATGATGTCATTGCCCATGACGTCGCTCCATAGAGCAGGACGGGAATTATGAGGGACTTGTAGAGTTTGGTCTTTGGTTGAGAGAAGACTTTACTTTTCGCATTCCTATTCAGTCCAAAGTAACAGTTGACAAGAGTGATTCTGCTGCGTTGGATTTCAAGGCTGCTATAGTTGTTGGTGTCGATGCTTGTTCCAAGTTGTACAAAATTATCTACGACTTCTAAGTGATGACTGTCAACAGTGACGTGTGCGTCAAGTCACGAAGACAACAACCCTATAACCCTGATATAATAAATTCCGATCCTTTGTTTGGCGTTTTATACATTATCTGAATATATTAAATTTAGCTTCTTCGTATGAGTTAATTAAAGCCAGGGAAATACTTTAAGGTGTAAAAACAATCAAATAGAGCAAAGTCAGCCGGGTGTTCGAAAATCCTGATATTAGTTATAAATGAGCTAAGCCAAGTTTTCGCTCAAATTTAGCTATTTTAGGCACAAAGATACACTGTTATGAGTAAAACATGCTAGCTCATTTTTATTGAGATAACTCACATATTGACGGATATACATATGCAGTACAAAGTCACCTGGAAGTTCGAAAATCTTTATACTGAGTATATGGGAGCTAACCCATCCCATAACCCAATGCGATATAACCCAAACAAACATACAAAACATATTATTATAAGAGAAGGATTATATCTTAATTTCCATTATGTACATGTATCACTACATACATATATAACGGTACTGTTCAAAACAATTAAAAGCGCAATAAATCAATAACTAAGCACGCCAGATGCGTAAAATTACATATACATACATACATACATATATCCGAAATGGTATGAGAGGGCTTTTTCATAACAGTATATCTTTGTGCTTAAAATAGATATAATTGGGCGAAAGCTTGACTTAGCCAACATATAAATATTACCAGGATTTTGGAACATCCGGGTGACTTTGCTCCATATAATTGGTGATTGAATATGAGGTACTTTAATAAAACCCAAGAAAGTTCTTTAGAATGTGTCATGATAATAGCTAATACATATGTATATAAATCGAGTCGATACTAGCCGCAACCCCCAAATACTACATATCGTCACCGGAAATTCAAAATAACGTATCATCAAAAAATTCGAAATTGAATGTCTTATTGATTACGCTTCACTACTTCAAATTACATACATAATATTACTTATGGTCAACATTTTCTGGTTCTCCGATCAAATATAAACTAGTTTTAATCAATATTAAAATTTTGTTTCACTCATGTTCCATTTTATTTCGTGTTTCATTCATGCCACTGTAAATTTCCGAAAATGTTGTTACGTTATTTTGCATTTCAGGTGACGATATATTGATATTCGTTTTTCTAACAAACCTTCTGCCCAATTTGTCGGTCAGTGTATGAGTTTATATAAATATGAAATTGCTTCGATTCCGATCCTATAGTTGATTTTTACATCTGAAGGTATTTCCATAGCTTTGATCTTGTAAGTTGCACAAGTATTAAATGGTCGGTTACACCTGAACTTTTCCCTTTCATACTTGTCTAATATAGGTATATGGAATTTTCATACATATGTATGTATATTGAAGAATAATCTCGATTTGTTGAAGTTGATCCGGTATACCATATATCGCCGTTTAAACACATTTTCGACATATTTTTTAGGAATTTTTTATCAATCAAAATTTTGACTAGTCCTTCGATCGATCTACAGTAATATTTGTTTTTTGGTTTTAGGATTAGAGCTAATTTTAAGCAGAAATTTCGAAAGGTGCTTCTGAAGATCGGCTACGGCATCAAGTATTATTAAAATAAATAAATTCTGTAAATGTACACTTAATTTTTTCAATAAAACGCCTCTCAAAACAAAATTCACAAAATAGTGTTTTTTCCAACTTGCAAGTGGATATAATCCCTTATAGACAAAGACAACTGCAACAAGACAGACATAGAGAGACTCTCTGAATTCAATCTAGATAACTCACAAGCTTGAAATATGAAATATTAGGTATACGGGAGCTAATGAAAATATTAACTCGATTATCAAGAAATCTTTTAATTTTTCCGATTGACCGATATTTTCGATATAAAGTCAGGCATAGTTTCTGAGGTCTACATATTCAGTATGTGGGGTTTGAAAATTTATTTTCCGATTTCGACCATTTTTGGTTGAGAAATGGAATAAATGAACGCACTATTTGTGCGGTTTTGTTTCGATATCTTCATTCGCAGAGCATTTCGCTTACTACCCACAATACGAGTAGTAGGAATAGTGCCGTTAGAAAAAAATCTTTTTATAGAATTGTTAGAATTACCATATTGCTTTCAAATAACATCATTCGTTTTTGGAATAGGAATACATTATTTTCAGTATTTCACATAAATATAATGTATTTATAGCAATAAAATAAACTGTATATACTTACATATATGTAACCCTATATCTACCTCTTGCAACTTGCAAAGATTAAAGACCGGTAAATTCCTTTAGGTGCTGGAGAAATTGTGAATTAATTACACAAAAATTTGGTATCCTCTTGGCTTATATTGGGGGTGCAGTTAATACGGCACAGACTAATAAAATGCTCCTAGGCTTTCATCAAGGTACCTCAAATAATTACAATCAAAAATCACCGGAACTTCCAAAATCTTTATATTAGGTATATGGGGGCCAAGCGAAGTAATGACCCGATTGAACTTAGTTTGGACACACAGACTTACTTTTATCAAGAAAGAATTACACCGGTCAACAAAAAAAATATTTTTTTTGGGGTTTCTGTTCTCATGCTTGAATTATGATTCTAGACATTGAAAAACACTTAAATATTAATCTTTAGTTCTTTAAGTTTGCTTTGGGCTGATCTACATCGATAAGTATATTTTAATTTATTTCACAAATCAAAGATGGCAGTACTTTGATTAACCCGAAAGTAAACAGTATTATTATTTGTAAGAGGCACAGTAGTGAATGTTAACCTGTTTATTATAGCTGTAACAACAATATTAGTGTATTACTCAGATAAAAAATGGCATCAAGTCAGTGTAAAAATGATGTTGATTCATTTTGTTTTATTTGCGGTGAATTTATTAAAGTTAGAAGTAAAAAATTTGATGACCGATGTTATTGTTTATCACACATCTTGAATAAAAACGACTCTTGTATCTAAAAAAAGTTTTCTAATTATACTCTATAGTGAAATTGTAGAAAAAATATAAAAATCAGTCATTTCTGTTTAAAAATGGAAAAATTGCTCTAATTTCTACGAAAGCAAACTTTAATCGGAAAAAAAAAATTTTCCTTATTTTTGTCACAGGAGACACTAAAATTTAACATGTAAATGTTAGACCTGAAAATCGTGTTGACCGGTGTTATCTATGAATTTCAATTATATATCTCACACATTTTTTAGGTCAAAAGTCAACTGTAGGTACTGAGGCCCACATATTCGATAGATAGTTATACATATGTATTATCCATTCAAGTTTTCGCAAGCACAGATAGACAGACAGACGACGAGACAACGGACAGACAACCGGAATTTAACTCGTCTAACTCGATCATTTCTAGCGATAACGGTGGTTAGGTGAGGAAAACTATTATACTGTGTAGCAACATGTTGCAGGAGTATAAAAAGAGTATAAAGTTTGATTAGGAGTAAGAAAATATTGTCTGTGTGTTCAATTTTACTACATTTTGTTTATTTAAACTTAATTTTTGTCATCCTCGAGCTTTTGCGAGGAGGAATTCAATATGCCAACCAGTTGTGGTTGACCAGGCGTAAAGAAATGCGGGAGATTCTTATGAATAAATTTGTTTTTTTTTGTAATATGAAATATTTAGAATGTTATTGGTCAATGATGGAGTGTTTGGGGTTAAGAAGATTTCGGTTTTGTAGTTTTTTCGAATATTCTATTTGCTATATAGAGAGACATTCATACATACATACATATATTCGAATAAATTTGTACAGGAAGCCAATTTTAAAAACATTTACATATATATTGGTTAAGGGATCATCTCAGTGTGAAATTTTCGAGAAATCAATTTTTATGTTATGTTGCATTATCGGATAGTATACAGTGTAACAAGCATTCTCTCAAGTTTTGAAATAGAAATTCAAATTATTACGGTCGCTACAGCATTTCTTGTAGAAAGAGAACAGAGTGGGAACGCAGCGACTCCTCAATACTTCTCATAATTCTGTTTTTCAAAACGGTTTCCACTCTCAATAGAAAAGTTTTGAAGATGACTATTTCCAATTTGGAGAGAACATTTTTAACGTCGTTCGCTATCGCGCTATTTAGCTTTTTTTTTTTTGCCACGAAAAATTGTCGAAAAAAGGGACAATTCGATCACTTTTGTTCAAACCGCCGCCATTTTGTCGAATTTCAAAAATAACAAAAATGTTTGTTTTAGACCACAATTGTGGCCGCAATCGTGGACATCGTACAGGACCTTGTTTTCTTACATGTCATTTCAACTATTTATTTAACTATTATACACCTAATAAAGAAACATAAAAAAAAATAATTTTTAATATTTAATAATAATCAATTTTATTTTAATTTAATCTTCTCTTTAATGAGGGAATGACTGATTTTATAAATATTCTTGAATTCAATATATTTGTCTAATTAATTTTGTATTATTCGTATTTTCTTTCAGTACATGCCGAAGAATATCTGCGCGAACGGTTGCCAGGTGGTGAACTTTTCTTTTTCCACAAAACTAATACGGCTGTGTAAGCTGACGTTGAGCAACACCAAAAACTCCGTCAAGATCGGGAAGGACCTCTCCGAGCCGTTCGATACCAAACGAAGCAAAGCAAATGGGTCTGGCAGTGAACAAGGGCTCCTGTAATCAAACAAACAGTCGTCGCACTCGCTACAAGCTCTCACGATACTGTTGACAGTCATAACTTTGAAGTCGTAGATAATTTCGTCTATCTTGGAACCAGTATAAATACCACCAACAATGTCAGCCTGGAAATATAACACAGAATAACTTTTGCCAGCAGGTGCTACATCGGACTGAGTAGACAATTGACAAACAAAAACCGAACTCTATAAGTCACTCATTATTCCCGTTCTGCTATATGGAACAGAGGCATGGACGATGACATCTGATGAGTCGACGTTACGAGTTTCCGAGAGAAAGATTCTGCGGAAGATGTATGGTCCTTTGCGCATTGGCAACGGCGAGTATCGCAAGCGATGTAACGATGAGCTGTACGTTATATACGACCACATTAACATAGTTTAGCGAATTAAGAGACAGCGGCTACGCTCTCTAGGTCATGTCGTCCAACTCCAGCTCTGAAAATATTTGACGCAATACCCGCACTTGGAATCTCTTATTGGCGTCAAACAGAACGACTGGCGCGCTGTTGTAGAAAAAGATATGTATTGATATCTATCTCATAATAAACAGCGTTATTAAAAGAATCTAATTTTTTATTCGCTTAACTGTGACTTCATGTAAACCGTAACTCAATTATAAAATTAAATACATTAAATAAAAAATAGTCTATGTACAATAAATTTTAGATTATCTAGAACTTCCTTTTCTTTTTAATACGATCTAGCTCGTTAAGTTCACCTTGTTGAATCGAAGCTTCTTGATAAATACGTTTCACCTTCTCTTTGCGCTCCATGTCACTGAAAATTTTAAGCATGTAAAATCCAACTCTAATATATGAATGTCAACTCTAATACATACCTTTGAATTTGTTGTTCTATACGCATCTTTTGTAAGAACTCAGTGTCTCTTCTGATTTCTCTTATAGCACCTTTAGTTTCACGACGTAATTTATGTACCAATTTGACCCTTTCCTCTTTATCCTTCGTTAATCGTGGACGACGTTTGTCATCGTAAATTACTTCAATTCGCGGCTCAAGAAGTCGTAGTGCTTTGGGTTTCTTTTCAGGCGGTACAATTTTAGTTAATTTTTTCTTAGAAACCCTTTCTAATACCGATTTGGCTGCTTTGAAATTCGTGTGCACGAATTCGGGATATATATCTAAATGTACGCGATCAAATAACTCCAAAATGGGTATTGCAAAATAGTTCGAACCAATATTTTCTTCGAGATTAGAAATAATGTCTTTTATTAGTCTCAGTGCTATATTCAAAGCACGAATTTTAAAGTCAATGGAAAATGTAGTCAAAACTAAGTCGTCTGATTTCAATAACTCCTCAATTAATATCTCTTTCTCTTCAATTTCAGCAATAGCCAAAAGTTTGCTCATCGGTCCTGTACTCTGAAATGGTGGCACAATTCGTAACACTTCGACAGGTCGTTTTGGTATACTCAAATATACAATGCCAAGTAAAAAATTCAATGCTGCTGGTAAAAAACGTTTTGACAAACGAGAAAATTCAAAACAAATTGTTACCAAAAATAAACCACCTGCTACCTCCTGCCTCGTCCTTATACGTGCCTTCGATAAGACATGTTGTATAAAAATATAACAGGGTGTAACTACTGCGTGTCGAAAGTCTGATGTGCTGCAGTAATTTGATACAAGCTTTAAAAATATAAGCGTCTCTAGTGGAGGAAACAATTTAATATTCTTTATATAATTATTGTATTTTTCTTTGATAACGTCCAACAACGTATTTGACAGTTTATCTGGTATCATTTGGACTAGATCGTACATATGAGGATTGAGAATATCCAATATTTTGAATTGTATTTGTATGTCGTCTTGAGTAGCGTCAGCAAATAATTCATTTACATACTGCAAAAGGAAGTCGAACAGTTTGCTAATATTATCCCTGTTGTTTATTCCATCTAGCTTTGGATGATTACATTTTATAAGGCGCTCAATAATGATACCCTGTTCCTCCGGTTTACGCTTATACAGCAATTTATTGAAACCCTCGTAATTATCAGGAATATCCATCATATATGGTAAGTCATCATTTTCACTAATTTGTGCATTCGGCATATTGTCATTTTTACTTTCAGCAGTTTTAATGTGTACATTTTTTTTTGAATGCACATTTTTTTCAAGATCTCCTCTTTCAGATTCGGAGTCAGTTACTTTCAAGTCACTTAAATTATCATCGTCATTTTCTTCTTTATTGGAGTCATTTTCATATTCTGATTCCTCTTCTGAGTTTTCATCATCTTTGTCATCTTCACTCTCTTCCTCATTTTCGCCGAGTTCGACCGATTCTTCCTCCAATCCCTTGGAAACATTTTCCATCAATTTCGTTCCCAACTCACCTATAAAAGGTGTAACAAATAAACAAGTTGAAATTTTAATTCCAATAACTTACGAACCATCTAGAGTATATGCTAACGTTTCATCTTCTTCTTCGACCGAATAACCGAAATAACCATCATCTAGCGCATCGGCTGAACGATGTTCAGTCTGTTTTATATTAACATCGACGATTTCTCCGTCTCCATGCATTCGTTTTAGTCGCTCTTTTTCCAATTCTTCTAATCTCTTTCTTTCTTGCTTAGCTAAATCTTCTTCGGACAAAAGTTTATCAGAAACTGCTCCCCTAGGTTCAAAAATCATTTCCTTCAAAGCCTTATCATAATCATCTGGTTTAGACTTTTCAAGCATCTCTTTTTTAGATAATTTATCCACTAATCCGAGTAACTCTTTGTAATTTGAATCTAATTTTTCTGTTAAGCTATATATTTCGTCTTTTTCTTTAGCTATTTCCAATTTCTTTCGTTTTTGTTCTGCTATCATATCTTCTATCGCCGACTGCCGATCTTTTGACAGTTCGGAGTCTCCACCAAAATGAGCAGCTCCAGTGAACTCAGCTATAAATAATTTAGAATTATGTTAATTAATTTAATATATTATTTTATATAAAGATATGTACATTAAACAAACCATTTAATTTATCATCCTCCAAATCTTCATCGTCAGAACGTTCGTCTCGAAAATGTTCGATCTCCTCTAATGTTTGACCTCGATGTGTCAAAATATCATCGTCATTTAAGTTAAACCTGGACGCTTTACTTTGTTTGAGCTGCTCTACTCTTGCTGCCACAAAACGTGCATTTATAACATCTTCACTCAATTGATCACTGTTCTGAAATCTGCCTATTCTTTGGTCACGAAATTTGTTGGTTTTGTGCTTATTTTGATATTCAACAGCAAGTGTTTCTTTACGTTTCCTAACGGCTTTCGCGCGTGATACACCAGGTAAACCTTTATCATGCTTGCAAATGCGTCCCAGAATTTGAAACTTTTCTTTGTTTACATGTACCTCAAATGGATTTAGCCGATTTGATGTTGCCGGTTTAGCTGATGCAAAAGGGTTTGCTTGTTTTGCTCCATTGGTTTTTTTCGAGTATACTTGATCCGCTAGTGCTTTTTTGTTTTTCTTTACTTTTGCCATAACTTTAATTATGAAATGTGAAGAATATATTGAAAAATTAATTATTTTAGGAGAATGAGGAATGAATCAAGGAAATATAATTTTTATTTAAACACTCGCACGTGGAATCAATACAGAGTTGTATCCTACATTAGTGGTGACTGCCGTAATGAGCAAAACTGATGATTCTTGAATTGCATATTAGATGGTATGTCAATAATAAATTGGTTAAAATTTAAGACTTTATGTTTTTTTAATTTTTTTCTTAAGTATTACTTTTTGATATTGAAATAAATGACAACGACATAATCACAAAATAAAAAGTTCTTGATTTTGTTTCTTTCACTCAATAATGACGCCTGCCACACATTCTTTATTTATTGTGATAATTGGATCGTGATCCATACTGAGAATTGATAGATCGCGATTCAAAATACCAGGTCAATTTTTACCTCTCCAGTATTTATTAACAAACAATTATTTTATTGGTTTGTTAAAATTCAGCTTTGGAAGAAAAAGTTGCAGAAATCCTTATGATAAATTCACCAGGTTTTTGAAAATGCTAAAATTCTTTCGATTTTTAATTATTTTAATTACGTTGATCCTCCGTATTCCGAATTTACGTTACAAAATGTACTAAGTCCATCAATATTGCTTATACACCAAAGGATCAATAAATATCGCGTTGCTGGATTTGCAGAAGTTCAGGCATTATGCGCATTTTTACAATTTGACCAATCTGGCAATATTTAATATATTAAATTTATATATCAACTCTGAGTTCGAAATCTAATATTCTTATATTAATTTCGAAGGTGTGCGGAAAATCGGACAAATTTTCATAGCGTTAAACTTCTTTCGGGTTTGTTTTGTGACAAAAGCATAATAACAAATTTGAAAATATATAATTTCTGTTTCAAATTGTAATCTTGTTTAATTGGAGTGTGATTATGAGTGAAACACCTCCGCATTCGAATGTCGGAGAAATGCATCCGCCTCAGACCGATAATGGCTATGGCGAACGTGATTACCGTGCAAAGCATGACAATTCAGAGCGTTCCCGTTCCAGTTCAAAAGACCATTATAGCCGCGATGTTAGAGATAAGGATAAAGGACGAGAACGAGATAAAAAGAAAAGGTAAGTTTTTATATAATTTTGTATCTTATTATATTATTTATATATATTTTTTAAAAGGGATAGATCTCGGGATCGTTATCGCGAACGGGAAAGTAAAGATCGCGATCGGGATCGCCACTATGAAAAGGAAAGTAAAGACCGTGATTGGGATCGCCACCATGAAAATCGTGAAAAAGATCGCCATAAGAGAGAGAGGGATCGAGATCGCAATAGGGACCGGGATCATGAACGTGATAGAGAAAGAGATCGTGATCGTAAAAGGGAACACTATGAACATGACAGGGATCGAAACTCTCGTTCTCGTCGAAGTAATTCTAGAAGCCACTCGCGTCGTAGTCGATCACGAAGTAACGATTATGATAGTCGAAGGAAACGCCGTTCACATAGTCGTTCTGATAGACGTGATCGGCTTCAGGATAGTAATCGAAGAGGGAGGTCGAGAAGCCATAGTTATGAAAGTCGTAGGCATGATCGTAGCAGCAGGGAACGTGAACATAGTCAAGGAAATGCTGTGGATTCGGACTTTCGTAGCGGGCGAGACCATCGCATGGACACAATAAAAGAGGAGTCCCGTGAAAAGGGATTTGATTTAACCCAGACTATTCAAGAATTGATGAATAGTACAACTTCAACCAAAAATTTTGCTGCTCTATTTCAATGTTCCAATAGTAATGATTCCTGCAGCAATGGACCTTCTGAAAATTCACGTAAGTGGCCTATCTTAATTATTAAAGTTATTATATCATTGTTTAACGAAGTACACCGTAGAATTAGTATAAGGTAGATAATCAATAGTATGAAGACAAATGTACCATGTTTTGCTGCAAATAATAATTTTCTTTTTTTACTGGAATGAAATAAATTACTTCATCACTGTTCTCTGCTTATTACTTGTACTCAAATTAATACCATGCAAGAAAAACCCGAAGCTATACTATTTACTCATATATTTCTTGTAAAAATGGTAACAGTTATTTGCTAGTAGTCTAATCAGAACCATTTTTTTGAATATTGAAACTCTGCTTTGGACAGTAATATATGTATCCCAATTTTCGTGCAGATACTTTTATCTTGTCAAATGAAAAAGGTTTCCATACAAGAACTTGATTTTGATCGATCGTTTGTATGAAAGCTATATCGTAGTTATAATTATTAAATTAACTTATTTCGTAAAGTTACATTGTCAAAAAAAGTTTTCCATACACGGACTTGAGTTTGATCGGTCAGTTTGCTTGGCAGCTAGTCGTGGACAGCGAAATAACACAGTTTAAAAAAATTATTCGAATCAGTATTTAGTTTAATCAAATAAGCGCATTGCAATAATTTCTTACTTTAGTATATGCCTTGACTTCCATAACTTATAACGGTAAGATGGTGCTGTTATCATGCTGCTTACAATCGTATACTAACCAAAATGGATTGGACACACATTTGGTTAATTATTAAAATATTAATTATTAATTAGCAATCATGAAAAAATATGTTTTAACTGTAGCTGCTAAATAAAATTAAACTATATCGACTCGAACTCGATTTTTTTTTTGTACTAAGAAACCCACATACCAAGTTTCATCGAGATAGTCAACCAGATTTTAACTTTTCTCGTCATCCTGATCATTTATATATACATAACCTTAAATATAACTCGCTTAGTTTAATGTGATACGTACAACCGTTAGAAGAACAAAACTATAATACTCTGTAGCAACTGGTTGCAAGTGTATAAAAACGGGTTTAAATTTGCAAAGTGCTCTGGAAAAAAGAAAATGATTTTTGATCTACACAAAAGGCAAAAATACAACTCAGATAACCAAATTATGGTATACTAGCTTTTTATCCGCGGCTTCGCCGGCAGTGGAGCCATTTAATAAGTATGAAAGATAAAGGGTAAGGGTATAATAATAGAAATGAGTCAATATGATAACTAAATGTTATTGCTTGGCTGAGATCAACAATTTTTAAAAATTACTACAGACAATGAAATTTTAACATTTTAATGCATGGGTTTTTTAAATGCACTCCTGCTACCTGTAATGTTTGTCCTTGTGCCTTGCTTATAGTAACAGCAAAGCTAAGCTTGACGGGAAACTAAACCCTTTTGAATTGGAATGGAAGGTCAGTGTGAATAATTGGTATCCGAGGTATTATAACATTATTTCCCTTATCGACACCTGTTAAAATAGTAGCACCAAGTATGTTCTGTCCCAATTTTGTTATCCGAAGCTTTGTTCCATTACATAGCTTAGGAGCATCTAGATTTCGCATAATCGTTACTGGTACATTTAGTTTCAATTGAAGTTTATCTGACGGCACACCAGATAGTTCAAGTGAATTTAAAAACTCCACAGGATATGAAGAACTTAGTTTCGTATCTATAATTGTATCCATTGACAAATATTCCTACATTTCTCCTTGAACCACTTTTAAAATGTCAGTGTTTATCCTATTAACAATTTAATTTCTTAGTGCTAATATTGCTCTTGCACACAACCACTGATCACTACACTAATTTTGTTGCAATTCCGGAAAAACATTAGCAATGAGGTCCACATCACTTTCTACTAAATTAGAAAATTGTCTTGACAGTAATATGTAGCCTTCAACGCCAACATCTAAACAACCATCACCAATTTTCAACAAAATTTCTGCGTAAAGTCTAAATCCACGTCATTATGAAGATGCACTGTCGACCATAAGCTTGACGATTTAATGGACGCTTGAATTTCTTCTGCTGGTGTCCCCCTCTGAATCACTGCGGATCACTGGGTTTGACGGAAATTACTTAGAAATTATTTTGACTCATCTGTAACATTGAATAATAAAGTTTTCGCCAAGTAGTGAAACTTTACCACCGGAACATCACGTTCCAGCAGCTTCATCCTTCCATTTAAAAGCATCGCAGTACTGATATTTTATATTCATTGAGCCAATAACAATCAATGGATGATTATGATATTCAATTGAAGGATCATATTGAAACCCAGTACCTTTAAACACAGCCCAATCATTACGAATGAAATTTCGGCGGAGCGTGGTCTGCATGTCTGCATTATGAATTCTTCTCGCCTGCGATTGTTCTGGTGTTTCTATCGCTCTTCTAATTGTCTGCAGTGCAGCTTGTCTTTCTAAACGAACTCGTGCCTGAAGAGGCGTTTCAGCTGCTCTCAAAACTCTTTGTCGCTCTGCTTGTTGTTGTCTTCTCAGCTCTGCGTGAGCCGAAGTTTCTTGATTTCGTGCAACTTTTGCGGCACCCGCAATGAATTTTTGGCTAGACCAGATTTCAGCTTCCGACGCATTTTCTAAGAAAAGCAGAGCAAGAATTAACATCAGCGAGTAAGATCTAAAATAATAAAGTAACAGCTAACCACAAAAATTACGGATTACCTCAAAAATTTGAATAGTTTTATACTGCATGTAACGACAGAAGAAAATAACAATAAATATAGAAAAATTAGAAACAGTTGAAACTATGTATGTATGTATATTCAATTGAATTAGATATTGTCGTCACCGCCGGTAATACAGTGGGACGGTATTACAGTATTCATGGTTGAAACTTCATTACTGTAATGCTATATGGCGAAGTAGCTAAATTTTACGATTTTTTGACAAACAATTTTTTTATCTTTTTTAAATTTTTTTTTTTTTAATATAAAGTACCCTATTTTACTTCTAATACCTTCAGGAGTATATGTACAAAGCTTGACGATCGGTTAAGTAGTTTTTGCGTGAAAGCGTAACAATCGCATTTATAATATTAGTATTGCTGAAAAATAAAAAATAAGCAAAGCTCCTACACGAAAAACAACGGAAACACGTTGATAGAGCCAACATGAGAAAGATCCTTTTAAATTTTTCCTAGAGATTATGTCTGAAATAAATGATGAATTTGGGTTTAGCGTATCCAGTGGAATTTTACGAAGGCTTATTCCTCAATTTGTGCTACGCCAACATAAAATTTCATTTTGTTTTCTGTTTATATTATTAAAACGTCATTTTATTGCATGTATTGTAATTTTTTTGTATTTTGTTTGGGATTAAAATCCTAATATGTTTTTATTTTTTCTATTTTAGAAGACGGGAGTGATCGCAAACGACGTAAAAGATCAAGGTGGGGAGGTACTGAAAATGACAAGACATTTATACCTGGTATGCCAACAATCTTGCCCCCAACTCTGGACTCTGCACAACAAGAGGCATATTTAGGTAACGTTAAAATAAATGCATTTTTTAATAACGTAGAATTAAGCAAATTTAGACACTTTGTGAATAGTTCTAGCTTTAAGTATGAAGTTACACTAAAAATAATCATAGAGATAAACAGGAAAATTTCATCGATCTCCATATAAACGTACCCTGATTGCGCCTAGCCAGATAAGCGTCGAGATAGCAGTCAACGGCAGCCGAGAATCAATTTTCAAATTATCTATTCTTTTATACAGCCCTTTATTAACATATTGTTTACTTTAAAGGAAACTACAAAAGAATTCATATCCGTATACGGCCATCGTGTTTGGGTTTAGTTGGAATATATACTTTAAGTAAATACTTTTCTTAAGCAGATGTTGTTATGCTAATCAGTTTTTTGACAAATTTTAAGGTTTAACAGCCAACTCCCGTCCGTATGCACAGGATGCACGGATCATATCAGACTTACCATTACGAGAAGCGAAAAATTGCTATCTTAACTTAAAACACGTGGAAATTTGAAGTAGTATCTTCATAGTAAATTGAAACTTATAATTTGTGCTCTAATAACATTGTTGAATTCACGAATAATTATAAAATTTTATTAGTTTTACCAAGAAATATGTAAGTATTCCTAAAGGAAGAAACTACGCTTGTGTCCTGAGTGGCATTAGGCAATTTTTGCGGTAGCTGACTAATGGCCAAATATAACCAAAACCATATGAAACATCGGAACAATCCGCATATACACAGTTTTATACAAAAATCTAATAAATAATTTATCCTTACTTTGTCTTTATATACAGTTACTGAAATTTCCAAGTAAATCATTTTAACGTCTACTAATATTGAGGCATGCCTCAATTCTCTCTCTTTTTTCTAATCCGTTTTAATTGCAGTTCAACTAGAAATCGAAGAAATCAGCCGCAAATTGCGCACCGGAGACCTGGGAATACCGCAAAATCCAGAAGAAAGGTTTGAATTGCTTTGTACACAATCACTCACAGTTGCTTTCTAATACATGTGCAGCCTAGCAGGAAGCTTCAACTTCGCGCTATGACATCTATGGGGACCATCCTCTATGATTGAAAAATAATCAGGTTTAAGTAATGCTTTATTAATATAAAGCATTACCAAAATGTTGGATAATATAGATAATATTCGTGTCAATTTGAACTAGGGATTCGGGCATATTTTTTCAATCTCTTGAACGAAATTGTTCCATAAAAGATAGATTTATTATATATTTCATAATTCAAATATTTTTGAGAAATACATAAAAACTAGGAGAATATTTTAATGTTATTTGGATGTTAAATTACTCCTAAATAGTTTTTCTTCCTCAAATTCAAATTATATTTACTACGATATACATACATTTATTTGCATATGTAGCTAAATAAAAAATAAGCCGCCGGTAGGTAAATCTATCCCGTACACTCGTCAGAAATAAGTTTTTTTTTGTAAGTTTTGTGATTTAATTATGAATGGGAATTATAGCTAAGACATTGATAATAGTTTTATTTTAATTTCAATTTACTTAAATCGATTCCTACTAATAAAGACTAATTTTCTTTTTCATGGCTATGAGGAGAATAAGACAGTAAAGCCAAAAGATTAAATTCCATCGAGGCTCATGAACGATTATTTAATCACGATTTCTGAATTAAATCGGGGTAAAATATGGCGCTGTGCATCGGTCAAAGTTAATAATTAATATACGCTATTAATTAAAATTTTTCTCTTTTACCCCCAGCAAGAGTGAAACGTATCCAGACGGTTCTTTATTCCAATAATGCAAAATTAATTTTCAGAATATGTATAGGAACTTAGGTTAAGTTATATATATAAATATGATAATACAGCCTATAATTATTATTTTTCAACTACATGAACAACTTCATACGTAATAATTGTGCGCCTTCAGCTATTCTACTAAACATTGCAATTAAAAAGGAACCAATTTTTATTTGTATCTTTCACAGGTCACCATCACCTGAACCAATTTATAGTTCCGATGGCAAACGGTTGAATACACGAGAGTTTCGTTTCCGCAAACGGTTGGAAGAACGTCGTCATCAATTGATACAGAAAATGCAAAGCGTTAATCCGGAGTTCAAACCTCCAGCAGATTACAAGTAATATACGAAATAAATATATTTACTGAGTATTTTGTAGTATTAAATTTTTTTCGTAGGCCGCCTGTAACACGCGTTAGCGACAAAGTCTTGATACCACAAGAACAACACCCAGACATAAATTTTGTTGGTTTGCTGATTGGTCCACGTGGAAATACTTTGAAAGCCATGGAGAAGGAAACAGGAGCTAAGATCATAATTCGAGGCAAAGGTTCCGTAAAAGAAGGGAAAGTCGGTCGAAAGGATGGCCAACCCTTACCAGGTGAAGATGAGCCTTTACATGCATTCATTACTGCACCTAATCCAGAGGCAGTGAAAAAAGCTGTGGATAAGATAAAGGATGTTATTCGTCAAGGAATTGAGGTTCCAGAAGGTCACAATGATTTGCGACGTATGCAACTCCGAGAATTGGCACAATTGAATGGTACTTTACGCGAAACTGATTGTCCACGTTGCACAAATTGTGGTTCAAGCGAGCATAAGTCATGGTTGTGTCCGGACAAACCCAATGTGACAAACAGTATCGTTTGCACTTCCTGTGGTGGAGCAGGTCACATATCAAAGGATTGTCGTAGCAAAAGACCAGGGGCCGCTGGAGAAGCAACTACTGAGGACTCGCAAGCGAAAATTGATGAAGAGTACATGAGTTTAATGGCCGAACTGGGCGAGGGACCACCACCAAGTGCACAGAAAGCAAGTGTCGATCCTTTAGCGCAGGTGCACTTAAATCGCGGTTATAGTCTATTTGATAAGAAGCCAGCGCAAACATTAACGATTCAAGCGCCACCACCCACAATTGCCCAACCGGCCCCATCGACTGTACCGATAATTCCCACTGGGCCACCGCCTCCCCCTATTCCTCCAGCTTGGGGTGGTTCAGCTGGTCCAATGCCTCCTTTAATTCCGCCGCCATGGATTAGTGCACCGCCACCGCCACCTGGTAACGAATCGTTACCACCACCACCAATACCAGGCGCATCATTACCACCACCTCCACCGGGAACCGGTCCAATGCCCCCACTGCTTCCTCCGCCTCCCGGCACCCAAGCACCTTTGCCTCCTTGGACACCACCAACTCCGGGAGGTATGATGCCACCAGGGTTCGGTGGGTGGGGTGCTAGTTTCATGCCAGCGCCACCATGTGTTCCACCACCACCTCCTTGTGCGCCACCACCGCCTGGAATGCCTGCTTTAAATCAACCGCCACCACCACCGCCACCATCTAATTGAATTTTTCCATAAAGAGACAGCATTGTTAAAACTAATTTAAAAACGCGTCAATTGCTTTAACAGATTTCGCTTTGAAAATTAAATATTTGGCAAACTGTTCCGTAATCCCTAAATATATATTATCATAAATATATAAAGTTTTAAAATGCAAAGTGGTAGTTTTACTAAGTTTATTTTATTCACCAAATAAAGCTATGCTCAACTTAGCTGTACAGGACTTCATACATCTTTAATTTTTTTTTGTTTCGCCTGACTACACAATTATAAATTGCAGTAGTGAATTTTAATCGATGAAAAAAAAATTATATTTATCCGTGCTTTTTGAAATATTCCTTCGAATCAGCTACGTCTGGCTTGATTGTGTCTGGGTTCTTATCTGGGTGCCAATTTGCTGGACAAACCTCACCGTGTTCATCGACAAATTGGAATGCCTTTATGAGGCGTAGTACTTCGTCCACTGAACGGCCAACTGGTAAATCATTTATAGAATATTGACGCACGATACCGTTGGGATCAATAATAAAAGTGCCACGTAAAGAAATACCTTCATTATCTAATAGAACGTCATAATCACTAGAAATCTTTTTTGTTAAATCAGAAAGAAGAGGGTAACTTAGGCCACCAAGCCCACCATCTTTACGATCGGAGTTGCACCAAACCAAATGACTGAAATGTGAGTCCACAGATACCCCAACTACCTCAGCATTTAATTTCTTAAATTCTTCGATGCGTTCACTAAATGCAATAATTTCAGTAGGGCAAACGAAAGTACTAAAAGAGAAAATAATTAATTTTTGCATAAGAGAAACAAAAATTCAACAAAGAGCTTACAAGTCCAAGGGGTAAAAAAATAAAACTAGGTATTTTCCTCTGAAGTCCGCAAGCTTTATTTCTTGAAAGTCATTGCCCACAACGGCCAAACCTTTAAAGTCCGGTGCGGGGCGTTGCACTTTGACGGCTAGAAGTGAAGCAGCTGTAATATACATAAGTATGTAAATACAAATAAGGCTACAGAAATAGTTGTTCAGTTATAAATATATTTTATACAAATTTATTTTAATTTTTGAAGATCTTACTTTGATGTAAAAGCCGGCTAGCAGCTATTTGTTGTCGACCCGCCTTTTGGCATAAAGTTGGAAGCTAAACACGCCAGAAAAACATAAGATAATTGCAATTACGTAATAACGATCTAGTATATTTTTGCCTCACATTATTGGACTTACTTTTCGGAAAAGCGTCCTTGCCAGGAACGACATTTTGTTGCTATCTGCTAAGTTCTATTTATCTCAATTTTTTGGTAGAATTCGTTAATACACAACTATTGTCGAACTTATTAATATTTGTTCGAGATTGCGCCGGCGCCTCTAAAATGAAAGCTCAATCAGAACAAACAGCTGGCAGAGGAGCTCTCCCCAATGGCAAAGGTGTTGCAATTTAAAGTATTTTCCTTTGATTCTTATGGCCCATTCACATACAACTTTTTTTGTTTTGATTGACAATCATATTTTAACAAAGCATCAAGAAAGCAAATGGTATATGTCATACCAAAACCCATGTATATTTGCGTGCAATGTCACGCAAAAATATAATTGCAACCCTGTTTTAGCTGTCATTTTACATAAAGACATATTACGTCGTTAAATTGTTGAGGAAGGTAAGTTTTAAATAGATTTCATAATTTCTATTTAAATTATAAAGATTTGTTACAGTTTTTTTTTGTTAAAAATGTATGCAGAGGGTGCGCCAATTCACAATAGCCATGCATAATAGTCATTTACAACAAATTGACCGAATCAGCCGTTCATATATCACTAGATTCTGCAATGGGTGCTCAAGTGCCCTTGTATATATCGGTGTAGTATTTTTGCAATCTGCAATCTTGCAAGAGCAAGCGAATACCCCTATAGTGAAATAACGAGCATTACTTTTATAAATTTTTGAACTTTAAAAAGAAATATCTTGAAAATTATGAGTCTGAAGAGGGTACATGCTTATACTTTTTTCAATCCTCTATCCATCCGTACCATCAAATCGCGGCGCCAAAGGAATCGTAATATTGCCAAAGGAATACATCAAAATTTTTGTTCAGAGCAAATGCCTAATAGTGCCCATACACGAGCACACAAGTGCGTTCGATCGGTATGAATTCGTTTGCCCATACACGACACACAAATCCATTTTGCGTCCGTTCTTCACAGAGTTAACATGTGCGACAGGCAAGCGGAACATTTCTTGGAATTTATTTCTAATGTAGCATTTTTATCTATTTCATGAAATTTCGTTAATAAGTTATTCCAACTTTTATTTTTCTTACACTATGTATGTATATATATGAGCGCTTAGGCAAAAAGCGAAAACTTTGAAGCGTGATTTCTCGGTTTTTCATTTTTACGATTATTCTTAATTGGCGGGCAGGATAGAAAAAAAAACTAAACGTCGTATGGAATTAGGGCAAAGTTTATTGGCATAAAATTATCTTATATTTAAACTAAAAAAAATATTAAGAAAAGTCAAGTTTTAACATATTTTTAAACAGCATAAAGTAAAATTCTTTTGATCAAAAGCCACTATTTATTCAATTTTTAATAAAATTTTAAGTTTTATACTTTTGTTTGGAATTTTCTTACAAGACGTGAACAAGCCCATACACGATAAACCGCAAGCGCACACATACCGATCGAACGCACTTGTGTGCTCGTGTATGGGCGCTTTAAAGCAAAGCGTAGCAAAACCATACAACTTCCTTCCAATTATTTGCAAACATACTTTAAAATTTAGCTTCACTTTGCTTTGCTTCGCCTCATTGTGAACGAAATCATACATATGCTAACACTGAACTTTTCTCTCAGAGCGAATGTCTGAAGCAGAGCGAAGCAAGCGGCAGTCTGTTGCCGAGATATGTCATAAAATTTATAACTTTAAGTAACTTTTTGATAAATTTTCACTTTTTGATATTTGTTCGAGATTGCGCCGGCGCCTCTAAAATGAAAGCTCAATCAGAACAAACAGCTGGCAGAGGAGCTCTCCCCAATGGCAAAGGTGTAGCAATTTAAAGGATTTTCCTTTGATTCTTATGGCCCATTCACATACAACTTTTTTTGTTTTGATTATATTATATTTTATTATATTTTATGTTTTTAGAAGCTCTTCAAATTTTGAAATACATATAAACTCAGACATTGTGATAAAAAGTAATAACTATATAATAAATTTTTAAAAGAACGATAACTTACTAAATAAATACTTATGTCAGGAATATTGAATTTCACCCAATATGGGTAAGACTCCGTAAAAAAACGATTTGCAAAGATTTGGTTGAGTTACTTTGAACTCTAAAACGATTTGGATTTGAATTTTCTACAGATGAAATTGCTAAAAATACGTACATAGATTAATTGTACTTATATTAAGGCCAAACAAATTTCACAAATTGTGACCAAAAAAGCAATTCAACTTACATTTGACCTAATTTTTGAGTTTGACAACATCGATTTCTTATAATTTCATCTTTCTTTTAGGTGAACGTATAAGAAATCGATACTCTATATACAGCTGTTGACAGCTAATTAGAAACGCTACATAGTATGTAGTAAATGCTGTTATTTTCTAATAAATCACTTTTTTTACTGCTTTTTCACTCATATTATTAAAATGTGTAAGCTGACGTTGAGCAACACCAAAAGCTCCGTCAGAATCGGGAAGGACCTCTCCGAGCCGTTCGATACCAAACGAAGTTTCAGACAAGGCGATTCCCTACCGTGCGACCTTTTCAACCTGCTTCTGGAGAAAATAGTTCGAGCCGCAGAACTAAATAGAGAAGGTACCATCTTCTATAAGAGTGTACAGCTGCTGGCGTATGCCGATGATATTGATATCATCGGCCTTAACACCACCGCCGTTAGTTCTGCTTTCTCCAGACTGGACAAGGAAGCAAAATAAATGGGTCTGGCAGTGAACGAGGGCAAGACGAAATATATCCTGTCATCAAACAAACAGTCGTCGCGCTCGTGACTTGGCTCTCACGTCACTGTTGACAGTCATAACTTTGAAGTTGTAGATAATTTCGTCTATTTTGGAACCAGCGTAAACACCACCAACAATGTCAGCCTAGAAATCCAACGCAGGATAACTCTTGCCAACAGGTGCTACTTCGGACTGAGTAGGCAATTGAGAAGCAAAGTCCTCTCTCGACAAACAAAAACCAAACTCTATAAGTCACTCATAATTCCCGTCTTGCTATATGGTGCAGAGTCTTGGACGATGACAACAACGGATGAGTCGACGTTGCGAGATTTCGAGAGAAAAGTTCTGCTAAAGATTTATGGTCCTTTGCGCGTTAGCCACGGCGAATACCGCATTAGATGGAACGATGAGCTGTTCGAGATATACAATTCAACGCGTCTAAAAAAGTTTTGGATCTCTTTGTTTGATTTAACCAGTTCCTGAAAATATATTCAAAATTTTAGTTAGAGAATATAATCTGAAGAAAAGATTTTTAACCTTTTCCACATTCTAAATTCAGCGCGATCTTCTACATCAGCGGACCATTGCTATTATAAAACACGAACAGTCTCCTGCATCTCAATAACGTCAAGATTTACGCATTTATTTGGCAAAATGTTTTCAATTTTGGAAAGCAGCTCTCGATGTTTTAAAAATCGTTCATTGATTTGGTCCAAAAAATTATCTAAAAACGGTATATAAATTGATCTGCGGTAATATTCTTCCGGTTCGCCTTCACAATTGTCGCGATTAGTTTGCCGTTTCGCCAAACGCGGAATTTTGATTTCTAAATCTAATTCTGCGGCTATTGTTTTAACTGATTCAAAAATTAGTTTAAACGATTGTTCAGAATCCTTACGCATTTCACTAATTTCAGCATACAAATTATTTGCATAAGCAACGCAGCTGCTCAAATCAGTCTATTTGCTGCAAACATAGGCTTCTGTGTTTTGATAATGCAAAAATTGGCTTTAGTACGCACGTACGCACATAATTCATTTGTTCTATTCTCATTCACGCTCTAATCATTAGTGACAAGTGTTGCCGAGAGCTAAAAAAATTAAGTATATGTTGCCAAGCAAAAAAAAGTATCAAAAGCACAATCGTTGTTTTAAAAATTTTCATTTGAAAAACAAATAATAATTAAAGTTGTGTATCTTATTCAGACCAGTTTTTTCTGGTTGTTTTTATTAAAAATATAGATTTTAGTTAAGACACTCAAGTATTTTTTTGTAAATAGCATAATTTTTTTTAATTTGAATTTATTTCACAACAGTTTGCTCATGGAACGAAAACTGAAAGTCATAATAAATGAGTTTTTATATTTCCTGTATTATGATTAACAATAAACTCTAAAAAAATAATAGAAACATTTTAACACCCTAAAACATAGAGTAACACAAACAATGTAAGGTTTGTAGGAATATAAATAACGGTATACCAAAACATCAAATCATTATACTCATCAGCACCTTACGAAAAGGGAGCGTTTCTAATTAGCTGAGTTTGGGTAATCGAAGGCGCTGCCTTTTCGCTACCTCGCTTTGCGGTCGTACCTGCCATTCGCAGAAGTAGGCCGATTATTTTGACCACAAGTTGAGCGAAGCACGCGAAACACATTCTTTACAGAACGTGAATTTTCGTAATAAAGACCGTGCAAGTTACGCCACAAAAGCTTCCCAGCTCTAAAAGGGTGAGGGCCAGCAGTGCTCAAGTAGTCGGAGCTCAACCCTTCCTACCAAATTCCCCCGGGGAATAAGGACGACGTAGATATGCGGATGCTTTTAAAGGCATCCAGATGGCTGTGTTGCCTCTTAACTACCCGGTGGAGACATTAGTGCTGAGGAGCTTACCGTGCTTCAGGATCTTATCATGGAAATGGTGTTCAGAAGATCTGGATACGTAGCGTTTTTCCATGGCGTCGACTTTAGAGGAGGAATGCTGCAAGTGGATTACAAGGACGCGAGGTTCGGTGCTTGGAGATCGCCCCCTCCACGCAGGAACTTCTAGAGGAACTAGGGGACCCAAAGGATGGCAGCGCGGACGACGGCGTGATGGGGACGAGCTTTTCATTGAACCGGCCTTACAGTGACCGTTAACGTGGAAAGTGCCTAGGTGAACTTGCACCTCGCAGCGGCAGCCTCAGCTGTCATCGCGAGCAGGTTCACAGCGAATAATCTGCTGATCTAAGGACCTTGGGTCTCCAAAGGAGGGGTTCGACGGCTCAAGATGGACGTCAAACATGATAATCTGAGCCTCTTCCCAGAGCTCTAGAACATGCATAGTAGTCGAGAACAATATTGGTTTATTTTGTATTTCAGAGTTCCTAATACAGGCTGTGCAAGCCTTGGAAACCCAAAAGCCGCGGACAGACTGGTGAGTCACTGCAGGCGACACAGGCTGCCCCTGATCCTAGGATGTGAGGCGAACGCCAATTGTTCATAAATATTCATAAATTTACAGATGAGATAACATTAAACACACACACACACATGTATTAAATTGTATACTTGCAAACAACCCCATGTAGCATAAAACATATCAAGCAGCATAAACAATATGCTGCAATACATACAAACATATACACATACACATATATTTAGTTATTTAAGATAGTTTTAAAAATTGTATATAAGCAACGAAAATACTAAATAAAAATCAGAATAAACGATTTCTCACTCGATATAAGACGTTTCATTTCCCCCCACCAGTGGTAAGGAATGACAAATCTTTATTGAGTTTGTAACATTCGCATTAAAGTGGATGTCAAACAACACCTTCACAAGCGTAATCCCCGAAATGAAAACGGGGATACTCTCCAGGTTCCAGTAAAAACGAATTTGAATGGGGAGGGGCAGTCTGATAGAAGTGGTACTGGTTCAGGATTGGCAGATTATCTGCGCTAAGCCAGTCTATCATGGACGCGTACCACTACAGCCTGGTGGTCAAGCAGACTTTCAAGTCTCAGGAAAAAGGTACGTACGCTCTTCAAAAAGGCCTTGATCTGGGAGGAATATAAATGCAACTTAACCCAATATAACAAGGAGATTGCAGTCCAAGTTCTAGGAAGTTCTGTGAAAACGTCTCGGAAACAATTCGGGAAGATTGATTTCTTCCCGTAGTTGAACACAAGCCATCTCGCTTAGATTGGGTAGTCGCAAAGCAACTGTTTACTGCGGACTCAATCAAGTGGGCTATGGCTTCGTTTGAGAAATTCAAGTCTCCGGGGGTGGACAGTGTCCTTCTAGCACCCTCATAACAGGTAGAACAATTCTACTGACACACTTTGTTCGGCTGATGAGGGATAGTATCGCACTGACGTATATCCGTGAAATATGAAGAACCGCGAAGATCTTTATATTCAAGGTAGGAAGTACCTTCCTTCATTGGTAAAATCCTTCAGGCCAATTAATCTAATTTCCTTTATTCTAAAAAGTATTGAAAAGATCGTGGATCATGAGATGAGGTCGAATGCGCAGAAAATTGCACCCCTGCACCTGAACCAGCATGCTTACAGAGCAGGCAGATACTATACCAGCTAACTTCCAAGATAGAGAGTTCGCTGGAAGGAGGAGAGGATTGTATGAGTCTTCCTAGACATCGAAAGTGCTTTTGACAACATATCTTACAGATGCGTAGCCAGGGCACTGGAGAAAAGGATTATGTCAGCACCTTTGAGCAGATGGATAGAGGCCGTACTGCGCACTAGAATAGCTGAAACCACCAGGATTCGTTTGGGCACTGCAAGAGGCTGCCCACAGGGTGTAGTGCTATCCCCCCAATCTGGCCGTGGACGACCTATTACTTTTGCTAACTGACAATGGGATCCGCTGCCAAGGTTAAGTGGATCAATTGTTATTATAGCCAGAGGTAAATTTGAGGACACTCTCTTAGACCTAATACAAAGAGATCTTAACTTGACTAAAGGATGGCGCATTGCGGTTGAGCTGAACATTAACCCCGCCAAGACGACCAGCGTCCCGTTCATGAGACGTACGTACCTGACCGGCCTCAGGAACTTTACCTTTGGATGTAGAGAGATGGAGATGACCAACATGGTCAAGTATCTTAGTCTCATACTGGATTCCTCCCTGCGGTGGAAGCATCGCAAACTTCGGTAGGGATCTAATTATCGAAGCGACGACTCTTTTCCCAAAGGACAGCATTACAAAAAGGGTAATCAACGCAACTATCGCAACGAACATATAACCATACCTAAGGACACTTAATGCAATCTCTGCCTATGAGAACAAATCGGTACTGATGCAGGTGTGTAGAGATCGGCTAAACAGCCTACTAGAACGTAACCAAGTGAACCTCAATTGGGTGGCCGGTCACAAAGGCATAGCTGAAAATGAACTGGATGAATGAACATGATAGGACTTGTATCCGTTGCCGCGTAGATCCCCATACCATAAAAAAGCTGCTCTGCAAGGAAGCAAGCGATATGCCAAGTTGCTAATAGAGTGGTTACAACCTCAGCAAGTATAAATATATAATTAACCTCCCAGGGACGAATTTAGACTGCTTGTCACATTCTACACTGGCCACTGCAAGCTGATAATGCACAACATGGGCTTACCTTCTTGTGTGATTGCCGGTTCTGTGACAGGGACCTGAAACACCAGAACACTGGCTGTTAGACTGCATGATAGTCTGTAGACTAATCTAATCTAATCGACCTACTGAGCGTTTATTCGCAACACTATCACCAATCTTGAGACTCCGAATTCATTATTGGATACTATTCGACCGAATAGACCACGTCCAGCACGTAGTGAATGGCATGATAACTGACTATTTGATGCCGTAAACTCCAGCTCGTGATGTCGGCGACATTTGGTTTCAACAAGACGGCGCCACTTCCCACACATCGCATTAATCAATGGATTTTTTGAGATAACACTTCGGTGAGCAGATAATTTCCCGTGATATCACACCGATAGGCTTTTTCCTGTGGGGATATGTGAAGTCTAAAGTCTATGCGGACAATCTCTCATCGATTCAGACCTTGGAGCAAAACATCACGGGTGTCATTCGCCAGCTACCAGTCGAAATACTCGAACGAGTAATCGAAAACTGGACTGTGCGGATGAACTATTTGAGACGTAGCCGCGGCCACCTTTTGAAAGAGATCACGTCTCCTTATTGGAAAGAGGAAGGATCGAACTTTTTAATAAGAGAACCCAGTGTCCCTCTACGCGCTTGCCTAAAATGTAAAAAAAAAACTTATTAGAGTTAAATTCATTGTATAAGGAAATAGTATTACCTTTGTTGTACTTCCGCCGCCCAAATTTACTCCCGTCGATCTGAACAATTTTTCCCGGACCACCAATTTTTCCTTGTTCATATTGGTGGTCCAACTGGTATATTTTCCACGGCCTCTCGGCAATAACTATACTAGACTGTTATTGTTGCAGATGACAAAGTTTTCCCGTCATTTTTATAGTTCCCGCGCAATATTTCTTCGCGGGACATATGACACGCAAAGCAGTACATCAAAAAGTACACCTGAGGGACACTGATGCGGACATTTTCAAACCATGTCCCGATGGTTACTGAAACACGTGGCTTTTTTGTGCACGTGCCCCTGTAGCACACAAAATACCCAAATTTGCCCCCTTTCCGTATAGTCTTTGGGACCTGTACACAAGGCACATTTGCTCGCTGGGCATTAGGCCGTTTCCTCCGCAAAATGGACTCCTTGTTCATGCGTGCGCAGCACGGTGTCAACACGCATAAGGCTCCACTCAAACCGTGTGGACCGCGTTCCTAAAAAAAATAATATATTCCAATGTTAGAATATCTTATTAATTATTATTATTATTCACCATTTGCAATTTCGCACATTGTTTTATGTATAATAGTATTTTTATTTTCAATAACGCCGAATAACACCGAAAACGTATTATGCATAACGGCAAATTTTTAAATATGGGTAAACATATGAAAAGTACCGTTGTGCTTCCCAGCACACATATTAGATGGTATATTGAAATTATTGAAATCGTTAAGAAATATTAAGCCTTAATTTGATTTATACTTAAATTTGTTAAATAATGCTTCTCCACAGTATTTTAGATGTTTCCTCCACAGTATTTTAGCATGTCATTTTCATTGAACACCTTTTTTCATAGCTAAGTGGGTTTAATTTATTCCCTTTTGTTCGTGCTTTCTCGGTAATTTGACAGTTCAAATTAGGCAGTCATTTTGGTATTTCGCATTATTGAATTCAATGCAGAAAAAGGTGTATTTTATTTAAAGATTTACAAAGAAATTAACAATCAAAAATTAATTAAAAACATTGGCTAGTGGTTTTTATAATGCAATATATATGCGTGAAAATGTATCCATAATTGGTTTGGTCGGCATAACAGCTGAAAATACCTAGCATATATTTAGAAATTTGCAAAAAATAGCACTTTTAAAGTGAATCCACAGTATCGCGCCGGTTAATTTTGGTTCACTTATCGAAAGAACCAAATTGAAAATTTTATGTTTTAAATTATCGAATGTTTTTATTTTATAAAAATAGGTTCACAAATTTTTCCATAAATTCACTTTAAAAAATGCTATTTTTTGCAAATTTCTAAATATATGCTAGTGTATTTTCATCTGTTGTGCATTGTACCAAGCCAATTATGGATACATTTTCACGCATATACATATATAACTTATGAATTATAAAAACCACTAGTAATGTTTTTAATTACTTTTGATGGTTAATTTCTTTGTAAATCTTTAAATAAAATACACCTTTTTCTGCATTGAGCTCAATAATGCGAAAAACCAAAATAACTGCCTAATTTGAACTGTCAAATTACCGAGAAAGCACGAACAAAAGGGAATAAATTAAACCCACTTAGCAATAAATGTATGAAGTGAACGCGAAAAGGTGTTCAATGCTAAAATACTGTGGATGGCGTAACCGGTGTTGGACCGGCCAGAGTTATTTTTTTAAAGCGCGGCCGAAGGCCGTCAATGCAGAAAGGAATGTTTGTTGTAAATAAAGCTTTATTTTTTTCTGTTTATTAATTTTTTTAATATTTGTTGTAAATAAAGCTTTATTTTAAATATTTTATTTTAGTTATAATTGCACAATAAGAAAAGGGTAACCATGGCAACCCTTTTCTTATTGTGCAAATGCAGAGAATTGGAACTAAAATAAAAGAATTTAAATAAAGCTGTAAATAATATTAAAAGTACTTACAAAAATGTTGGCTGGGTTGCATTGGTTTCAGTTTGTGTGGATAAATGAGCAAAAACACTGATTTTTGGTCATTTTCAAAGGGCTCCCTACAGGTCTATAGGGGTTCTGGGGGTCCAGGGTGGGTTTATTAAAAAGTTCGATCCTTCCTCTTTCCAATAAGGGGTCGTGAGGGGGGGTAGCCCCCCCTGTTTTTCTCCATAAACGATACTTAACCGGCGCGATACTAAACATTTCCCAAAATTTGTAAACCGATTTTTATACCCTGAACAGGGTATATTAAGTTTATCACGAAGTTTGTAACACCCAGAAGGAAGCGTCGGAGACCCTATAAAGTATATATATAAATGATCAGTATGTTGAGCTGAGTCGATTTAGCCATATCCGTCTGTCTGTCTGTCCGTCTGTCTGTATATATACGAACTAGTCCCTCAGTTTTTAAGATATCGTTTTGAAATTTTGCAAACGTCATTTTCTCTTCAAGAAGCTGCTCATTTGTCGGAACGGCCGATATCGGACCAATATAACATATAGCTGCCATATAAACTGAACGATCGGAATCAAGTTCTTGTATGGAAAACTTTCACATTTGACAATGTATCTTCACCAAATTTGGCATAGATTATTTTCCATAGAAACAATGTAATCTCCGAAGAAATGGGTCAGATCGGTTAACTATAGCATATAGCTAACATACAAACTGAACGATCGGAATCAAGTTCTTGTATGGAAAACTTTTGCATTTGACAAGCTATATTTACGAAATTCGGTATAAATTATTTTCTAAGGCACCAATGTAATCTGTGAAGGGTATATTAGCTTCGGTGCAGCCGAAGTTAACGTTTTTTCTTGTTATAAAATATGTTTTAAAATAAAGTTCGATAATTTAAGCATATATGCGTGGTTAAAATTTTCAATTTTGTTCTCTCGTTTAGGTACAGCCAAAATTAACCGGCGCGATATTAAACAGAACCCTTTAGTTTTTATATTTATTTATTTATTTATTTATAATAATTCATATAACAAAAAGAGTTTTATTATATAAATACATAAACGCAGCACTGGCTACGAGGCCTTCAGCCGTCTTGTAATTATAACTAGGTGAAAAATTCTAATTGCTAAGGGTTAGTAAAGATGTAATTTGCTTAAATATATTTTAACAAATCGTTGGTTTTTAAGAATCTATATACAATCATCATGTTTTTTTCTGAAGGTTCACTTAGTAGTTTTATGAGATCAATGTTGCCAGAGTTGTGGGCTGTTGGGTGAAGCATCGGACAGAGTGTGAGTAAGTGTTTGATAGTAGCGGTGTCCTCGCAAAGGGCGCAAATGGATGGACTTTTACCCGACAGTAAGTGGGCGTGTGTTATGATAGTGTGTCCAATCCTTAATCGAGTATATGTCTTCATTGCGCTAGTTGGAACTGCTGACGAGTAGATTATACGATTTCTGGCTGGGTTTATGACCGCGTAGTGATGTTTAAATGTTTTCCATTCGCTTGCGTTTTTTTGATGTCTTTTGTGCATGATAAGGTTAAGGATGTCTTGCTTGGATGAGACGTAGTATGTTAAGGCAGGAGTCCTGGCTACATTTTTCGCAGCGAGGTCTGCAAAGTGGTTGCCTGTAATACCAGCATGGCCAGGGATCCACATTACTTGGATTTTCTGAGGGGCACCAATGACCGCGTCTCTGATAACTTCTATTATGGGATTGCGATTGGAAGGAGACGTTATTGCAGACATACACGATTTGCTGTCTGTACAGATGAGGAACTTTCCTTTAGTCTTTTTTGCGTAATTAACTGCATGAAGGATAGTAGATCCTTCAGCGGTAAATACAGAGGCCGTTGAGGGAAGAAGCCAATTGCAAATAATTTCTCCTGTGGCAGTGACAACTGCTAACGAAGTGGAATCGGTGGACTTGGAGCCATCCGTAAACAATAACTTCCAGCCATTATTTGTGTAATTAGATTCCAGTTCAGCAAAGGTTTGTTGAAAGACTTCGTTTGGTGTGTTTTGCTTGGTCAAAAACATAAGCTTATTCTGTAGTATTTTATCATTGATCAGACAGGGAGGATGTCGAGTGGTGAATTTGCGTGTTGCGTTACGTAAAATATTATTTTCTGCAGCGAAACTTAAGCATCTCGAAATAGCCGATTGTATTCTTGGAATTTTTCTTTTTTTCGTGGCATGGGTGATAGTTGTATTAAGTAATGGGTTGGTGTTCTCAGCCGTTTTCGCAAGAATTTGAAGCGAAGAATCTATAATTTTATTTTGAATAGTTGGTAAACCAGATTCAGCCATTATCGTTTTTATTGGCGAGTTTGGAAAGGCCCGGAGACTTCGCCGTATTGCGCATTGGTAAGGTGCATTTAAAAGGTTGATACTGCTTTTGGAGCAATTGCCATAGATGGGGAGCCCATAATCTATTTTTGAAGTTAGCAAAGCTCTGACAACATTGACTAGTGTGTTCGGATGAATAAATAAATGCTTAGACGAGAGATATTTAACAATATTTAATCGTGACATTAACGAGTTTCTGACATATTTACAGTGAGCATTAAAATTATAATTAGAGTCAAAAATTAATCCTAGTATTTACATTCGATGTTAGTTTGGTTGTGGGTTAGTGAAATACCGTTGCAATTTTGCTTCCTACATACATGAAGGATACGTGTTTTGTCTAAGGAAAGTGAAGCACCAGACTCCAGTGACCAAGTCTCAATTCTGGCGAGTATATTAGTAAATAAGGACTGAGCTAAATTAACGTCAGAGACTTTTGTGTAGATTAGGACATCGTCAGCATAGATCTGGTGCTCAACTCCTTTGTAATTTTTTATCATCCTACTAATATCATCGAAAGCAATGATAAAAAGGAGGGCTGAAAGAGGTGAGCCTTGCGGCGTACCATTAGAAAGCGGGAGTGTTGAAGAAAGAAAACCATTTACGTTGACTTTGAGTTTTCTGTTTGTGAGGAAGTTAGTAATAAAACGTATCATATTCTGGCCTATTTTCCATTTTCTTAGTTTTCGAATAATAATATGGGCTCCAATTTTGTCGAAAGCTCTGTGAAAGGCCAGAGATAGTACGGACACGTGGTTTTTGCTGGACAAAGCGTTAGTAATGAAGTAGTCTAGTTGGATTAAAGCATCTAACGTGCCTTGACCTTTTTTGTAGGCGACTTGATTCGGTGATATGAACTTGTTTCGCTGAGCATACCACATCAAGCGGTTAGCCACGATTTTTTCCAAAATTTTGCCCATACATGGAAGGAGGGAAATCGGCCTATAGTTAGCAAGTTCATCGGAGGATTTGTGTGGTTTAAGTATTGGTATGACACAGGACGTTTTCCAAAATTGGGGGTAGACACCAGTATTGAAAATTTTGTTATAAAGCTTTACCAATCGGAGCTTGAGGCTTTTTGGCATATGTCTGATAATTGGATAAGAAATTTTATCTTGCCCCGGGGACTTACCTTTAACGGTAGATGCAACGAACTCGAATTCAGACAGTGAAATGCTGGTTTCTATTTGTTTGGCAGAAAAAGAAAGAGGGGAGACAGAGTAGGAAGTGTCGGACAGTGTGGTGGTTTTAGAGGTTTGAAACTGTGTGCTGAATGAAATATCTGAGCTTGTTTCAGAATAGTGGTTTGCAAATAACTCGGAAATATCGGATGGATTGGTTACCAAACCTGTTGGCCCCTTTACGCATTGAATGGTTAGATTTCTAGGCACTCCAGAAAGTTTTTTTAAAGCGTTCCATATTAACTTAGGACTAGACGAAAGATTTATTTTGCTTGTGAAATCCTGAAAACATTTACGCTTGGCCTGTTTCGCGGAACGACGGAAAAGAGCATTGGCTTTCCTGAAAGATATTAAGTTGACTAGTGATCGAGCGCGTTTGTATTCATACCAAGCTGTCTGTTTTTTTGCCCGCAATTCAGCGATTTCTTTATTCCACCAAGGAACACTCTTTGAACTTGCTGTTGGCTTTGTATGAGGAATGCTAACATTCGCTGCTGAACGGATAATTTTTGTTAACCTCGCACTTTCTTGGTTAGGGTTGTCAGATATTGGGGTTTTATTGCCATTTATCTCGCAATGTGTCTGAAACTTCTCCCAATCAGCGTAATCAGTTTTGAATACCTTATTTATTTTGTGGTTTTTAGTTGTTGAACCTAGGTGCAATTTTAGTACAACGGGGAAGTGATCGCTTCCATGCAGGTGATCGAGTATACTCCATTCGCACTCTGTGGCAAGTGTGTCGGTGCACATTGTAAGATCTACATGGGAAAAAGTGGAGTGAGTGGAAAAGTGTGTCGCGGATCCGTTATTCAAACATATTAAGTTAGAGGAAAGTAAAGCGTCTTCAATGCATTTGCCCCTCTTGTTGGCTATTGGAGAGCCCCATAGTGGACTCCATGCATTAAAATCACCAGCGAAAATTAAAGGAATAGAAGCTTGGTTGATTAATTGCAGGATGTCTGTACTGGTAAAATGTTCATCTGGTGCAATATAGGTGCAGATAATGGTGATTTTTTTAAATAAGATAATTTCGATCGACATAGCCAGCAAGTTGGATTGAATGGCATTAATTTTGTGTGGAATATCTCTTCTTATGAGAATCGCAATACCTCTTTTACCTGTGCTAATATGTGGAAGATTGTGAAACATGCCAATGTACTGCTTAGGAGTAAAAGCAGACAAGTTGAAAAAGATGTGAGTTTCATTTAAGAGTATGATAGCTGGGGAATGATCTTGTATTAATAATTGAAGCTCATTGTAATTATTAGTGTAGCCGTTTAAATTCCATTGCAATAATGGAATCATAAGATCTATTTAGGAAAAAAAAGAAAAAGGGAAACAGAAGAGAGCTAGAAAATCAACTCGTATGAGCAGTCAGTTGAAGCTGAGTGTCACCAATTGAGTACTAGTTCAAAAGAGAGTAAAGGCTAAGCGTTTTTATTCAGAGTCAATTTCTATTTGTTCAGTATGTTGAGTAGAGTATTTATTATCGTTGGAATTGCTTGTTGTTGGAAAGAGATTATCGTGATTAGGTGGATTAGACTGCAGGGTAGTGTTGGTAGTAGTGTTGTTGAAGTCAGTATATTTATTAAGCGAGTTTAAGGAGTTGTTTGAGTTAGAAATGAGAGAGGCTGTTGTTGGACTGAAAAGTTTGGGATTTAAGAAAGAGGCTTGTTGGGTACAGTTGTCGCTGATATTTTTAGCTGAATGTGAGACGTTGTTGTAGTCTGAACTGATCGATGCAGGCTTGTTGATGGAAATATGTTTGTTGTTGGCGTTTGATGAGTGATTTTTTCTAGTTAAAGAGTTTGTTGATGAGTTGGGAGCAGAGGTGACCTTTGCGTTTTGTTTTGATGTACTAGGCAAGTCATTGTCGGCAATTCTATGATTATTTTTAGATTTTGTGAAATTGTTGATGGCTGAAATTTTTGTTGGTGTGTTGGATACAGAGGATACCTCTTTTGTAGGTTGAAGCACATGTGAAAAGCTAGCAGTGAGGGAAGGGAGGGAAGTATTTTCTCTATACTTTTTAAGGGCTTCGTGCATACTGCACTTTTCTAGTGTCTTTATTTTTAAAATTTCTTTGGTTTGCATATACTTTGGACACTTATAGTCCGAAGAACGATGCTCGCCAGAACAATTCGCACACATGACTCGGATGCAGTCATTATCGTGTGGAGAAGGGAAATTGCAAGTTTCGCATGTTGGGGAACCCTTACAATGTTTTTGCGTATGACCCAATTTTTGGCATGACCTGCAGCGCATTGGATTAGGCACGTATGGTCGCACAGAGGTCATCCTCCATGCGATGTTTATTTTGTTTGGAAGGGAATAACTGTTGAATGATATTAGCATAACACCAGTAGGCTTTATAACACCTTCAACTTTGCGAGTGAACTTATAAACCGCGGAGACTTCGTAAGAACTGAGTCCTTCTATTATTTCGCTTTCAGGCACATCGTTTAAAAACGGTGCATAAATGGTGCCTTTGTTACAATTAAGATGTTGATGATAGCTAGCGCTAACAGCGCCAATGTTGAAAAGACATTTCGTTTTTATAAACTTTTCTGCTACTTGCTTATTTTTCACTAGCAGTAATAGGCTGCCGTCGCGTAATTCACTAATTTTGTTTATATCTTTGCTCACGGTAAGTAAGGCATTGTAAACACGAAAACAAGAAACCTTCGAAAGGGGTGTAGAATTCTCGTCGGATTTAATCACAATATACTTTGGATCTTCACTTTTTATTGGCGGTAAGTCAGGAAAAGCATCTTGCAGTTTTTGATACGATTTTTTACGTTTTGGTTGGGGACCTTGGGCCAGCGCAGCAAACCTGTTGTCCCCGAACTGGAAGCCCGCCGGGGGCATAGTGGAAAAGTTATAACACACTGATATAAGTACTGGATTATGTTTCTCACTTAAAATAAGTATTAATCGCGTTACTTAAATAAGCAGACCGTAGTGCAAAAAAAAAGAACACCAAAAGAGAGCTATATGAATAACTATAAACTCAGAGAAAGACGCTAACTCAACTGCTCAGTACGAGGTTTAGTCGGTGACTGTAGTTTTTATAATTTCTTATGTTGTCATATTTCTTTAACGTTCTCTTTAAAATACTGTTATGTAGAAACAGTGCAATAAAAAAAGTAATAGCTTAGCACTTGTTATTGGAATTTCGTTTATTTTCATGAGTGTGACCTATTAAGGCAGTCAAAATAATAGTAGTGCGTGGATTAATTATAAAATATTTGTTTTGATAAAAAATTTCCTGAAAAGTAAGCATTGAGTTTTTTGATGTACTTTGTTATTGTTTTGTAAAAATCGGATTCAAATTTTGTCAGCAATGGGACGAGGTAAGCACTGCACAGCTTATCAGCGCGATCTTATACAAAAACTTATTTCAAAAGGTAAAGAGTATAAAGAGTTGAAAATTAAATTGGTTGTTCACCGAAATGCCTTAAAATACAAACCGAAACCTGAAACACTCCGATACATTGACCGATACATTGGATAAAGGAAACCATGGATCGTACTGTGTTTGTTCGAATTACGCAGTAAGTAATGTTACCCTAGGCCCGCGAAGAAATGCCGCTACTTTGGGTCTTTCAGCAAGACCCAAAGCACACAATTAAGTTGGCTCAGTCGTGGTTTCAGAAAAACAGGGAGACTATGCAGGCCACTCAATGACCTCAGCGCTATAGAAAATTTGTGGTGTGACGCACAGTGAGACAACGCCGGCATCAAATACAAGGAGTCATTGTAGAGCTCTGAAATTTTGCACAGGTTATTTTTGAGACAATTCCAGTTTTTTAAAAAAAAATTAAGAAAATTCGCCCACTTTAACGCCCACCTGCCATACAGTCGAAATTTGTAAAATGCCGTATTGTCCGTAATACTTTAGGTATAACTTTCAATTTTGGTATACTTCATTGTTATATAGTTACAAACATTATTTAAAATAAAAATTGAACTTTGGCCCACTTTTAAACCCATCACCCATACTACCTCAACATAAAAAGTGCCATATTTTCTAAAATATATTAAATACAACCTTCAAATTATATATTACTGTAATTTATATCATTTAAAATGTTTCATGCAAAAATTACAATAACACGCCCACTAATACGCCCACCTCCCATTGAAATGCAATAAAAAGAACAATATTTTTTTTTCATTCAATCAATAATTTTTTAACATCATCATGGTATTCTAATTTTTTCAATTTGTTTCTCATTATAAATGAATTAATATAAGGATCTGATGATATTTGTAAATAGTGCATTACATCTGCATTCGTAGAAATACGTGAATTTTTACGAGAATGGAATAGCCTACAGTTTCTATACTCCTTATTCATTGCTTCTTGCGCTTCTTCGGATAACATTCCTGTAGCAAAAAAAAAGTTAATATTAAATAAAGTTTAAAAAAATACTTTCAAAAATAAAAATTGCAAACAAACCTATTAGAAATATAGCCTCAGATACCATTTTGCTACCGTGAAAGAGAACTTTATGCACAGTGATGGGCATGTAGTACCAGCCATAAAGCTCTACATATAATTTTGCAGTGTCCATGCAATACGTATGGAATTTACCAACATCTATATTTTTACTACTATTTATAGTATTTAATATAATTTTAAAGCGGTGAATTAAGTCTACATTTACACCAGTTATGTCAGCGGTTATTTCTGGATCTTCAAAAAATCTTCTAGAGACATTACCATCATTGGTTGTTCCCATGCCTTGTTTCACCACATCGACTTTTAAGCCCAGAACTAATTTGAAATTTTTTTTCATTTCTGTTTTAACAGCTTCTTTCTGTTCTTTTGTATCTTTACTTGTCCTCCACGCTTTGAAACCGATATGTAATATATGTACATTCCATGAATTTTATTCGAGCATGTAGCGGCGAAATTCCAAATTTCAATGCTTCAGCTGAATTTGTTCTCAAAATAACTGCATCCAAATTATTCATTTCATTAGGTTTTGCTCCACATATGAAACAAACAGCCATCGAGCAATTCTTACTGACTGTTGTTGGCACTTTTCCGTCATTCATCGTCATAGTTAAACTATGAGATATCCCAAACTTTTTGTTGAACTTTTCGGATTCTGTCTTTTTTAAATTTTGAATTTCTCCATTTACACGATTTACTTCATTTTTAATAACATCTGCTGCTTCTTTCACAAATTCGAATTTCATAGGCCTGCAAAGTCATGTTGAAGATGGTACTGAATTTTCCCAACACGAATAAAAATCATTGTAAAGATCAGTTAACTTTAACGGAACAAGAGATGTTAAAAACATATTTTTATCAGAAACATTTTCATCGGTGAAATGTTGTTGGTATTCACTGTGCCCTGATAATCCATCACACCCCCATTTACTTATTAAATTCAACTCATTTGGAATCTCATCAATCTCAGTTTTTGTTTTTGCTTGAAAATTCTTGAAACAGTGTGATCAAGTAATTCTTGTAATCCAACACTGCTAAAACTTTCATCAACCTTAATATTTGCAGGATAGCATGTTTTTTAACTTCCAATATTTTGCTGTAGTGTGGGAATATGTCACAACCAATTTCTTTTGCAGAGCTTCTTAAAACATCATATTGGTGTCTTGATAGTGAAGCATCAATTATAAGGCTGAGTGCTTTCTCTGGTGTAAATGATTTGAATTGTTCACTCTTTTTATATTTTTTAGCAGCAGACACTATTAAGTCTTCTGGAAAACTTTTACAAAATTGAGATATTTTACTTCTCTTAGACCTTTCTTGGCTTTCTTCGAAAGCTTTTACAGGACGTCCACGCTTAACGGAATGCGAAGTGCTTGGTTGTTCATCATTCAAAGTTTCTTCACATATGGTGTAAAGCTGTGCAAGCCATTCTTCATTATCAGCCAAAAATTTACTTTTTATGCGCCCAGATTTGTTCCATATGGATTTAAATTTTGGTATTAAATATTTTATTAAAAAATCACGAGATTTTTTAATAATTAAGTCTGCCATTTCATTGTAATTTGTTGATATGACACCAACAACAACATCAATATCTTTATTGCTATCCATCCAAATATTAAAAATTGCGCTATAAGAAATTGTTGAATTATCCATGACCTTGTTGAATTTTTTTATCACTTTATATAAACTTGTTTAAACTTGCATGCTCAAATAGATTGTGTATTACATATATAATTGCAATTACCATTTGTTGATCAATAATATTTAAAACAACAACAATGTAATATTATTTTACAGTTTGTTTTTAATAAGTAAGTGCTATAATATGGCTTGCTGAGATTAACAGCTAAAAGTTATTATTAAACAAGTAAGGAAGGGCTAAGTTCGGGTGTCACCGAACATTTTATACTCTCGCATGATAAAGTGATAATCGAGATTTCATTATACGTCATTTACATATTTTTCAAATACCGCATTTTTGTAAAGTTTTATTCTCCTATCATCATTGGTTCCTAATGTACTATATATTATACAGAGAAGGCATCAGATGGAATTCAAAATAGCGTTACATTGGAAGAAGGCGTGCTTGTGAACCGATTTCACCCATATTTCGTACATGTCATCAGGGTGTTAAGAAAATATTATATACCGAATTTCATTGAAATCGGTGGAGTAGTTCCTGAGATATGGTTTTTGGTCCATAAGTGGGCGAGGCCACGCCCATTTTCAATTTTTAAAAAAAGCCTGGGTGCAGCTTCCTTCTGCAATTTCTTCCGTAAAATTTAGTGTTTCTGACGTTTTTTGTTAGTCCGTTAACGCACTTTTAGTGATTTTCAACATAACCTTTGTATGGGAGGAGGGCGTGGTTATTATCCGGTTTCTTCCATTTTTGAACTGTATATGGAAATGCCTCAAGAAAACGACTCTGTAGAGTTTGGTTGAGATAGCTATAGTAGTTTCCGAGATATGTACAAAAAACTTAGTAGGGGGCGGGGCCACGCCCACTTTTCCAAAAAATTGTTTCCAGCAACATTGTTGCGAGAGTATAACAAAGAGAATATTCTTATTTACGTGAGCTTCTTTTTATACTCTCGCAACAATGTTGCTAAGGAGAGTATTATAGTTTTGTTCACATAACGGTTGTTTGTAAGTCCTAAAACTAAAAGGGTCAGATATAGGGTTATATATACCAAAATGATCAGGGTGACGAGTAGAGTCGAAATACGGATGTCTGTCTGTCCGTCCGTCCGTCTGTCCGTCCGTCCGTCCAGCTGTAACTTCCGCCGTCCGCAAGCTGTAACTTGAGTAAAAATTGAGATATCTTGATGAAACTTGGTACACGTATTCCTTGGCTCCATAAGAAGGTTAGGTTCGAAGATGGGCAAAATCGGCCCACTGCTACGCCCACAAAATGGCGGAAACCGAAAACCTATAAAGTGTCATAACTAAGCCACAAATAAAGATATTAAAGTGAAATTTGGCACGAAGGATCGCATTAGGGAGGGGCATATTTGGAAGTAATTTTTTTGGAAAAGTGGGCGTGGCCCCGCCCCTACTAAGTTTTTTGTACGTATCTCGGAAACTACTATAGCTATCTCAACCAAACTCTACAGAGTCGTTTTCTTCAGGCATTTCCATATACAGTTCAAAAATAGAAGAAATCGGATAATAACCACGCCCACCTCCCATACAAAGGTTATGTTGAAAATCACTAAAAGTGCGTTAACCGACTAACAAAAAACGTCAGAAACACTAAATTTTACGGAAGAAATTGCAGAAGGAAGCTGCACCCAGGCTTTTTTTAAAAATTGAAAATGGGCGTGGCCTCGCCCACTTATGGACCAAAAACCATATCTCAGGAACTACTAGACCGATTTCAATGAAATTCGGTATATAATATTTTCTTAACACCCTGATGATATGTACGAAATATGGGTGAAATCGGTTCACAAGCACGCCTTCTTCCAATGTAACGCTATTTTGAATTCCATCTGATGCCTTCTCTGTATAATATATACATTAGGAACCAATGATGATAGCGGAATAAAACTTTACAAAAATACGGTATTTGAAAAATATGTAAATGACGTATAATGAAATCTCGATTATCACTTTATCATGTGAGAGTATAAAATGTTCGGTGACACCCGAACTTTGCCCTTCTTTACTTGTTTTTTCTTACTTTTTGCTTCACTAAAATTGATAAGAACACGATCATTTATGTGTGTACAGATGTACATATGTTTGAGTAAAAAAAACTGGTTTGGCTCAGCGGATGGAAAAAATGCCCAAAAATTAACAACAACCAAAACCAAAATTATGCTCACTATATTAGGCTGCTTAGAGCCTTATCACACACGGCAACTTTTGTTGCGGCAACTCTTAGTTTATAGGCGAGGGGGCGACGAGGAGAGGAGAATCGCGCCGAGTTTCCAGTGTTCAGCAACTCGCTTTGTGTTCTTATTCGTAACAGTTCGCTGCGACGTTTTTCGGCATTCGTGTTCTTTCTTTCGTAGTACATAGTTGCATTTGCGTATATTTTTTTTGAAATTAATATTTTGAATATATATAAAAAATTTAATTTCATCTTTTGGTAAGTAATTTGCAAATATGTATACAAATATACATAATATAATATAAATATTTTAGTAAATGGAGTATGACGAAAAAATCTAATTAATTAAAGATATTGTGAAATGTATAGAGGAAGCCATACAAATTGATTCAGACGATAGTAAAAAAGGTGATATATGTTTGTTTTAATAAATAAAATGTATTTCTTAATTGACAGAGCTAATTAATATATGTGATAGAGTGGCCCAAATACCTATAAGGAAAAAGAAACGACAATGGGTTAAAGTAAAGTGAAAGGGAATGAGAAAAAAACTTGAGCAGAGTTGCGCAACACAAGTTGCTCGTGTGAAGGTAATGGGCGACAGCAAAAGAGAATCGCCCGAGAATTAGCAACTAAAGTTGTCCCATGTAATCGCAAACTTATGAGCTTTGGACAACAAAAATAATTATAATGCAATAGACTATTTTCTATTTTCCTGCCAGGCGACAAGCGGCACTACAATATAACAATTAAACTACCCACATTAGGAAGTGATCATAACACAACTTAGATAATAACAATATCTTGCACTATCAATTTAAATTAAAAATTATGCAACTATCTAACCCAAAGTCAATGAGCTTCAACAAAATTATCTATCAAATTAATAACGTAAATAAAATTTATGTAAACAAGAATATTTTTATTAAAACATAAATGATCTTTAAAGCATAATTCTGAATAACTAACAAAAAACAAATGTAATTTATTACTATTCTCTTGCACAATAAGTGAATAGTAAACAATTAAAAAAAATAAAAGTAAAAAGTTGTAAACATGCTTTTGCATGCTAACATACATATGTACGTATAGCGACAGAATGTGCGCGTTACGTACTTTTTGTAGTTTTTTGTATGTTTAATGTGCTTTTGCAAACTTTTGCTATATGTCCTCTACTTTAAATTAAAGCCGAGATTTCAAACTTTCATTTGGTATAAGTCTGCACCTAGGGCGAGGGGCTGCTCTATATTACCTAGGCCATTGAAAATGCAAAATGTTCAATTTTTGCACCACAATTCTGTTGTTAAGAAAAAAAAAATTGTGTTTTTTTTTAAATTTATTTTTTCACTTACTCATTCTACAATAACTAAATTAATTAAAAAAATACTTTAAAGTTACATTTATTATGTATTTTTATTTTAATAAGCTTTTGATTATTACATATTGAACTAACATATTTCAAGCGCTTTGGCATACCTCAACTTTGACTTGCTCTAGACCAAAGAGTAATGAAGTTATGAGGCTGAAATTTCAGGGAATTGTTACTTATATACTGTGAATATCTGTTAATATACTGTGAAAATTTCATCCAAATTGGACGACACGTCAAAAACCATTTTTTGCCGCGGTTACTATTGGGCTCTCTCACTGTGTGACGTAAAGAAGGCGGTTGCCGTGCATGGAAATCAAAACCAAACGAACGATGTGAAAAAACTCGTTGATTCAATATAGGGGTGATGTGCCACAGTTATAGCCAACAAATCATATTCTCATATAATAATTCTGGTATGAAAATCTTTAAGATTTTAATTATTACCATAAACTTTTTACTCAGCTGAATTATAACTAGTATTATTTTGACCATCTATATATACAAATCCTTTCGAAATTAAGTTTAAGTAATATTAAAAAAAAGGTATTCTGGTCATGTTCACAGCGCTGGTGTTGTAGCTGTCTAGTGTTATCTGAATAATTGATATTCTGGGATTCATTACCATGGTTTCTACGTTTTCGTTACTTTTGTTCAAAATGACGGTCCCATTGTAATTATTGAGAAAAATTGTACGGGTTTGGTGGTGATCAGCAGTACAGAATTAACATTTTGCCTTTTGGCCTCTAATTAGTTTTTTGAATACAGTTTGTTTTGCTTAAATTAACAATTTAATTCTTATTACATAACTTAATATTATTAATGGGCTTACAAATTGCAGACTTTTTTAACATAAAATATTTCGATTTCATAAAAGTACATTATTTCATTGTTTTTGACCACTGGTTTTAATACAATATTTCGAAAATTAGATTCTTCAAGGTTTGGAATCTTTACAATGCAAATAAATGTAGTCTTATTGTGCAAAATAAAATTATCAGAGTATTATAACATTTCTTCAATATAGAATCAATCATTTCGTATATAGCTTTTATTAACTATTTTCCCTGATTCAGTTAGTACAGTTGTGTTTTTGTCTTCTTTCACGATTTCTTTTTGGTATCTTGAAGTCAGTTTCGATCCTAATCTTTTGTTTCGTTTCACAAATATTTCTTGTCCTGACAAGTAAATTTTGCTTTCACGTCTTGTTATGATCCTCTATGTCTATCAGTTTTTGTTTTAAGTCAGTCGATGTTCTCATGTCTACGCTTTTAAAATTGTTCGGGGTTAGTAGTAGGAGGATGTTCACGCAAGTGAGGAAAGTTAATCGCCTTTCACTTGGGAGTTACCAGAAAGTTATATTTCGGTACCCTTTTAGCCTAAGAACAAAAATACGTCTAATGTCTTTCAGCCCCCCTTTTGATGACGACCATGGCAAACGAAATAAGGACCAGTTATAACTTTGACGATGGACGGGATGTCCTTATAGAAGCGCAAGTTTGGTGTAGGATTCGTGGTGGAGAGAGACTCCGTTACTATCATTCACTGCGGTGAATGAACTCCGCATCAAAGCGAGGTTCTTCAACATATCGCTGATTTGCCCATGTTTAGCTGCCCCCGAACGATGTCAAAATTCTTCAAAGGGTGGGCGAAGCATTTATGTTCTTGTTTTGTTTTAGACATCTCGGATGAAAACTACCAACCAGATCGATCATGTTTGAATGAAATCGTTCAATCTGTCTATTGACAGTTCTAGATTTTGTATGGTGGAACTTTAAAAATTTTAATGTTCAATTGATCACTGTGAGCATTTCAAATAAAGGTTATAGCATTGGCGGAAAGTGCAAAAGAATTAAACGATTTCGCAGCGGAGAGAAAACATTGTCCATTATAACGCACTAGCGGGATTCTCTTTTGAAGATTGACAGGGGTAATGCTCGAAAAAATGCAAAAATCCTGTAGGTGAAATATGCAAGGGCAAGAAAGCATTGCATTATGTAAAACGACAGCTAAAACAGCGTTCCATTACCCGAATTATATTGAAGAACAACACGTATCACGGATTGCCGGCCGAGCTATTCAAACACGGAAAATAAACATAAGGTGGGTTTTGGTCTGACATATTCTACAGCCATTGCGAAATAATTTTCTGCGTATGTTTGTTGTGTGCCGTTGCACCAGGTGGAAATTTCTACAACCGACCAGAATATGCACCATGCGCCAAATCTTGAAAAGACCCGTGAAAAAGGACCTTTGTCAAGAGCAAGTTTATGCCGCGATGTCTGAATTTGGTATCCCCGCAAAACACAGACTACTGTAGAACAAAATGTCGATCAAAGGTTTCTTTATCGTCTTTTTTTGCTTTGGACTTAAATGAATTCTTCCTATTACACTGTTGGCGTACTTGTTTATCAGCCTCAAATTTCTGCTTTCTCCAGACTCGGACAAGGAAGCACAGAAAATGGGTCTGGTAGTGAACGATGAGACCGGTATCTTGTCATCAAACAAAAGTCGTCGCATTCGCGACTTTTCACGTCACTGTTGACAGTCATAACTTTGAAGTCGTAGATAATTTCGTCTATTTGTAAACACCCCAACAATGTCATAGGATAACTCTTGCCAACAGGTGCTACTTCGGACTGAGTAGGCAATTGAGAAGCAAAGTCCTCTCTCGACAAACAAAAACCAAACTCTATAAGTCACTCATAATTCCCGTCCTGCTGTATGGTGCAGAGTCTTGGACGATGTCAACAACGGATGAGTCGACGTTGTGAGTTTTCGAGAGAAAAGTTCTGCGAAAGATTTATGGTCCTTTGCGCGTTAGCCACGGCGAATACCGCATTCGATGGAACGATGAGCTGTACGAGATATACGACGACATCGACATAGTTCAGCGAATTAAAAGACAGCGGCTACGCTGGCTAGGTCATGTTGTCCGGATGGACGAAAACACTCCAGCTCTGAAAATATTCGACGCAGTACCCGCCGGAAGCAGAGGAAGAGGAAGACCTCACTCCGTTGGAAGGACCAAGTGGAGAAGGACCTGGCTTCGCTTGGAATATCAAATTGGCGCCACGTAGCGAGAAGAAGAAGCGACTGGCGCGCTGTTGTTAACTCGGCTATAATCGCTTAAGCGGTTTCTACGCCAATTAAGAAGAAGAAGAAGTAGTTATATTTCTACCGAAAAATACGTCTAATGGTCTTTCCCAGTTACCGAATGTATAGAATAATTATACTCATAAATGACCCTGTTTAGAAGTTCTTCAAACGATTTATGTTCTTGTTTTGTTTTTAGACATCTCATGCTTTCGGATAAAGTTGAATGAAATCGTTCAATCTGTCTATTGACAGTTCTTTTGTATGGTGGAACTTTAAAAATTTTAATGTTCAATTGATCACTGAGCATAAAGGTTATAGCAGCCGAATTAAACGATTTTTCATTGTCCATTATAACGCACTAGGGGGATTCTCTTGCTCTTGCAAGATTGACACAAAATGCAAAAATCCTGTACCGAAATATGCAAGGGCAAGAAAGCATTGCATTATGTAAAACGACAGCTAAAAAAGCGTTGCAATTATATTTTTACGTATCATTGCATGAAAATAAACATGGGTTTTGGTCTGACATATTCTACAGCCATTGGAAATAATTTTCTGCGTATGTTTGTTGTTGTGCCGTTGCACCAGGTGGAAATTTCTACAATTCGTGCACCGTGCAAGGGATTTGCAAGAGCAAGAGAATACCCCTACTGAGGCACAGACTAGTAGAACAAAATGTCGTGCAAAGGTTTCTTTATGTCTTCTTTTGCTTTGGACTTAATGATTCTACCCTGAGCAAGTTTAGAGAATTTATCGATGGCGGTCAAAACAAGTGTTTTCACTGTTGAATAAATGTCTTTATGTATTATTTGCCCTAGATATTCGAGAATTGGGGTCCCTTTTAATTCTGGATTAGTGGGATGACGGTTATATTTCTCCTCTTTACACATTCCAAATTGACGTTTTATTGCTATAATCTTTTGTTTATTTTTGGGAAAGTAGTATTAATGAGACAATTGTTGTTTATTTTCCACAGCATTTCGCTGTGCGCTGTTATGAATTTGATGAATTTTTTTTTTCTGAATCTAGATTTGATATTTTTAAAATGGGGGTATATTTTTTGAATTTCCCACATTAGTTTTTCGTCTGTGGGGATTCCATTTGTGTCAGACGAACTGAGATACTTTTTTTAGAATGCAGATGAGGTCACTGGTAGTGTACTCTGGTCGTGTTATTACGTGTCTGCGAAAGGTTGGATGTGGAACACTAAAAACGTAATCTGGTACCTCAACGCTAGGTACTAGGTATTCGGCTGAGCTTTCAGAACTGTGTTGTGTGGAAACGACTAATTTCACTGAACCACCTGAGAGAGGTTCATGATCAGTATAAATTTTAACTTTCGCCTTATTGTAAAGGTAGTCCTTGAATTTTTTTAAAGCTCAAATGGCCAACATCTCTCGCCGACATCTCTCGTTCGTGGCATAATTTTCTTCTGCTTTGGAAAGGGTCCTTGAAATAAATGATATCGGTTTATCATTCTGAGAAAAAACGGCTCCTAAAGCGAAGATAGATGCATCCGTAGTCAACTGGAATTCTTTTTTATAGTCGGGGTATTGTAGTACTACTTCTTTGGATACTAGTGAATTTTTCAATTTATCAAATGCTTCTACTGCTTCTTGATTAAGATCAATTAACATATTTGTAGATTCTCTTTTGAACACTCATCCATCCTCCCCTTTTAAAAGTGGGCTAAGTGGTTTTGCCAACTTAGCGAAGTCTGTAATAAAACGCCTATAATAGCTGGCTAGGCCATGAAATGCTCGTAATTGCTTTAGTGTCTTTGGTTGAAGATAATTGGCTCATGCCAAAACTCTTGTCGGATTTGTTTCAATGCCTTTGTCGGAGATTACAAAGCCTAAGAAGTCTACCTTAATTTTGTAAAACTCACATTTGTCTAAATGACATCCTGCAACGTTTACAAAATTTTTTCCAAATTTTTCGTTGATATCCGGCAGTGGATACCTCTCTGCGATAGTCACCAAATTCAGTTTTCTGTAATCGATGACCATACGGAACTTTTTCTTCCCTGAAGCATCTGGTTTCTTGGGAACAATCCAGACGGGTGAATTATAAGGGGAGCGAGATAGGCGGATTATTCCGTTATCCAATAGATGCTAATTATAATAATAATCTTAACTAACAATTCATTCCATTTATTTATACGCATGTAATATTTTCCAACGTGTGTCAGTTGATCCAGTGGCGGATCCAGAGACGATTCTTGGGGGGGTAATTGAATTTATGCTTCGATTTGGGTTTCAAACTTATTATTGAGTCAAAATTTCTCAAGTGTACCAACTATTTTTTGACGGTCGAGCTTTTAACGTTGAATAAACGTTTTTCAATTCACAACAATAAATAAAAAATACAACTTGAACAATTTTTCAAAATTGCAATTATTTTTCAAGTTATTGTTATAAACTTTTTTTTGCATGAGTTTACAATTTATTTATTTACTCAGGATGGATAACATCGATCTTGCTCATTTTTAAAACAGCTACCGTTAATGATTTTCTCTTCCTAAATTCTTCGATTTTTTCTGAAACGGCAGTATCTAATTTGCGGCCAAGTTTAGGTTTAGGATGAGAACCATATCCACAACTGATATGCAATTTTTTTGCATTTGATGCCATTCTACGAGAGATACCAAGATCTCTCATCATTTTTTGAACACTCCATTCAGGAGGCACTGTAGTCAGAAGTGCAATTTTTTCATTTCGAGAATTTTGATTGGCAAGAGCTCTTTTTAGATCATTAATTCAATTATCCCCAATAGAATTTTCCTCGTTTGGATTATTGTCGCAGAGAAAATCTGTGGATCGCCGTTTTTTGAATGGAGGAATTTCGGGATTTTCATAATTTGGATCTTTACGTTCATTATCGTCAACCTCGCAGTCACTTTCTGACGATTCATCGAGTACGACAGTTGAATTTTCTTCTGTTACATTCGTTATCTGCACATGTACTGCCCTACAAAATTGGAAAATTTCGCATTCCAGTTTATACTCACTAAAGCAACATTCTTGATAACACACTTGTGGCCTTTCTTGCCGAGAGGACTGCAACAAGAATTCGCTCTTGGCATGCTGAATCGTACACTCAGTCTCGTTATTACATGCAATTCACTGCCAGGGATTATAGCGAATAAATTTAATAGAACACGAGAAAACGTCACTTATTGCTCCTCATAAACAGAGCACGCGTGAATCGCTTCGTGTCGAAACATGTCGCGGCGCGCTCGCAAACCCGGAATCGCGCACGAAGCTTGTGACACGCGCTTCACGCATTACACATCAGGAGCAAAAACAATATAACTTCGGTTGCGTTGCAAGTTTTCATGTTTTTCTTTTTGTCAATAACGTGTTATAAAATGTACAACAATATTAAATTGAAGCGATATTGTAAATCGATTGAGAAGTTTAAATTATTTCAATTTGTTTATAACTTTAAATAACGTTTTTCCTGTCAATAAAAAATTGAAATAGGAAGAGAAAGTCATTAACTGTAGCTGTTTTAAAAATGAGCAAGAACATCGATCTTCCATCTCCATCCTAAGAAAATAAATAAATTGTAAACTCATGCAAAAAAAAGTTTATAACAATAACTTGAAAAATAATTGCAATTTTGAAAAATTGTTCAAGTTGTATTTTTTATTTATTGTTGTGAATTTAAAAACGTTTATTCAACGTTAAAAGCTCGACCGTCAAAAAAATGTTGGTACACTTGAGAAATTTTGACTCATTGCGAGAGAAATACAGTACAAATTATGAAACAAAAATTATCAATTCCAATTTTTAGGTAAACAAAGTGGTTATAGTCGAAAAGTCAACCATATGCATGCATTACATAGTGGCTCATTTTATTAAAAATTTAAACAGAATAATTCTTTTACATTGCGTGTTTCATAACGCAAAACGATGGCTGCCAAGTTTTGCGAATCTTTCGATGGCTTATTCGGCGGTGATTTCGATGACATGATGCGTATGAGCAATGCTAATCCAACTAGTCTTTCTTGAAGCATGGTCGTCCTAAGCCATGTTTTGATGCGGCGAAGATAAGAGAAATAACGTTCAGAGCTCGCGTTTGTTACGGGAAGTGTACAGAATACAGAATAGACAGGTGTGGATTGTGTTTGGGTAAATTTCCCTAATTCATACGACTTGGCTGCACGACAGTGAATTGCAAATGGTGATGTTAATAAGTAAATTTATTTATTAAATTATCAATTGTTATTACAAATGACGTCACAGAGCTATTTTGTGCTGCGTTTTGTAAAATAACGTCAGGTTTGTTAGAGCTTTGGATAGTTTTACGTTTTATACTTATATTAATGGCATCACTACTACTCTCTACTGTCGTCGGCTAAATTAGAAATATTTTGAATTTAGCGAGAGCGACAACTGAGAGGTTGCAGTAGTGTATTCGTGCAGCTGTCTAAATGACTGTGACCATAAAACGTGCGTATTTTAATATTAGACAGATATCTCCTTTGTGTTTACAGGATCAAACTAAAACAACCTTGGCGAGGCTCAAAGACAACTTAAACTAATTTTTCCGTATAGAAAGAGATTTTTTTTGAAAATAAATTCGAGTATATGATATATATGTAATATGTAAAATATATTGACCGATAGATGCGGTATTAAGTCAACCGGGAATTGGAAAATATATATATTTATTAGGTATAAGGGGATTAAAGAAATTATTGACCCGGTTTAAGCTATTTATGACCAGAGCGGATGTCGAAATGCATTATACATATTTAATACTTAAAAGCATATTTAAAAATTTTGCATATTAAGGGTAATTCTTGCATTTTATTCGAAAAAAGGTAAATCTTTATTTTGAATAAACAAACGATTTTATAATTCAGTTGATACATAAATTTTTCCTGGCACCAATGTTAAGCGTCCATTTTTGCAAATACATCTGGCAACGTGTTTAAGTTTAGGTATCGATCAGCTGATTACCAAACAAGTTTCGTGTGCTGATTTGATTCATTATTTACCAGGAATAAAGGGATGCCCAACTTATTCCAGTCTGAGAGCGCTTCAAAATTAGCGTTTTTTATAACATTTTCCATTATGGCCAGACTGGACAAAATAATAATTTTTGGGCATTAGAGAAACTATTTCAATCTTTTTATGGCATGTTAAAACAACTTTGACATTTCCCAATGAAAGGATGTAAGCTTTTTAACTCTCAATTAATAAATGTTTTTAATAATTTTCCATTGAAAATAATACTATGATGCTTGACATTACAAAATGTTTTATAAATTGCATTTAAATTTCACAATTTTATTTAATTTTCTTTGTTTTACATTTTTTATAAGTGGTCTTGAACAATGCAACAAATCCCTCCGTTTACATATTTTTTTGGTAAGATTTCAATCTGGTCATCGCTCATTTCCAATTGCTAAACGTCAAAACCTCCTGAGCTCGATTAGCTGTCAAAGATCAGGAGGTTTTGACGTTTAGCAATTGCTCTCTCACTTTGTGAGCGAGGAGTTGGACATCTCTTTATCTCTGTTATTTACAATGCCGAAGGCGTATTTAGATTGATCGTTTTGTGATGTTCTGCACATTTTGTAATTGCAAACATAAAGAGGCTGCAGAGGGGGAAAATCCTCACAAGCACAAACTCTTCAGACGAAATATCTTTGTGAAACGTTCCTCGAAGAGTATGTACCGTTAAAAAAGATCAGCAATCCAAACTATCAAATTCCCTGTGAATCAAGCAGAGATAAAGAGATTCTAACTCTCCTGTCACTGGAAATGTGAGAACCGCTCACCTACCGAACTTTGACAGTTGACTGGATTGGGTAGGTTTTGACGTTTTGCCAAAATATAGATATGTATGTGAACGGAGGAATTTGTTGCCGCCGTTCAAGATCACTTATAAAAAATATACGACAATGAAAATCAAAGAAAATGCGAAATGTAAATATATTTCATTAAACGTTTTGCAACTGTTTCACCTAAAAGTAATCGAGTTAGTATAGGATTATATATACAATGTGTCAAAAAGCTCCCGGAAATTGTAATTAAAATTTCCGAGTAAATGATATTTCAAAAAAATATATTCTACTATATTGGTAGGACTGTCCTTAATTATTATGACAAATATGAGCGCGATCTGTCAACCAGGATGTTTATAGCAGCTGTATACCTCGGTAGTGCGTTGGGATTTTTACAATGGATAATAATATCGAAGGGATACACTTAAAATACCGAAGTTCAGCCGACACATCAAAATACCGACAAATCAAAAAACCGATAAATCAAAACTCCGAAAAATCAAAACATCGACAAACCTAAATGTCGTCATGTGAAAATATTGTCCGCCCTTATTTCTATCGAAGCACAGAGAGAATTCTACCGACTAAGGGTTATGTTATTGAGCGTGTTCGTGACCGGAGGCCGAAGGTATTTTGATTTGTCAGTATTTTGACTGTCGGGATACTAAATTTCGAGAATTTGATTGTCGGCTTACGTTATGCACCCAATATCGAACAAAGAATTTTGTATGTATATCTCACCAAATTTTGTATGGGGAATTGTTGCGAATGTTGGAAAATTCTTACGATGATTCAGTTTTATCAAAAACACAAGCTACGAGTGGTACAAAGTTTTCAAAGACGAGTGAGAGGCCGGTGAAGGCATGATTTTGGACGACCATCGACCTTTTCAACGGATGAAAATATTAAAAAAGTTCAGGATAAGGTCGAAAATCTGGCAAGTGTTAGAGAGATGGCAAGAGAACTCGATATCTCTCGCAAGTCTGATCGAATGAGTTTGACATGCAAAAAAGTCAACAATCATCAGAATGGATCCTGTTTTCAATCGATCGAAGAGATAAAACAAAATTCGTTGAAGGAGCTGAAGGCCATCTCTAAAAGTGCTTATAAAATGTGTTTCGAGAACTAGACAAATCGTTAGCATAAGTGAATTACATCTGCTGGGGATTATTTTGAAGACGACAATATAAATATTAATGAATAATTAAATATTTTACTTTTACAATTTCTTGGTATTTTTTTATCACATTTATAAATGACCACAATGAAAAAACGGAATCAAATTCGGGTGACTGTCCGTCCTTCCAACTTTGGTGAAAATTTAGATATCTTAATGCTACTTGGCACACATGTTTCTCGAATTCGTAGGACGGTTGATATTGCAGATAGGCGTAATCAGACCACTGTCACGCTGACAAAACGTCATTAAGCGAAAACCTTTAAAGTGCTATAAATTTGGCACAGGGGTCGCAGTAACAAGGGCCAAATTCGGAGTAAATATTTTGAAAAAGTCGGCGAGGCCCCCCACAAAAATTTTTAAGCCCCTACTTACCGAATAATTTCTTGCAGTATCATATAAGGTACCTTAATGAATCTCAGGGAACATTTTATTAGTATATGGTATGTTAATAGTATGTATGTAGTATAGGCAAAAATAGATAAAATCGGGTCGATACTTCGTATGTATTATGCTTTTCTTTTTCTAACAAACCTTATGTCGAATATGTCAGGTAATGTATGTATATATGTATGTGAATATATGTATAAAATATATATACTATATATATGTATATAATTGCTTGGATTTCGATACTCTGGTTGACGTTGTGCTTTCTTACGCCCGTCGACCATGTTGTGTCATTGCGTTTTCGATCCTAAACCATTGTCCTCTGACGTTTGATGAAATCCCAAATGGTCTCTCAGAATGAAGTTTAGAGAATTTCGGATATGTTTGGACTACATGTTTGATTCATATTGATCATTATTTTATTTAGTATTATTATAGAGCATTGTCAAGTTTTAAAGTTAACTGTAATTTAAAAAGTATAAACAGCGTGCCTCGTGCTTAGTGACAAAATAATAGAATCAATAGCGAAATGGATTCATAAATGAAAAATATTGAATTTAAGCAGTGTAATAATTAGTTACATTAACTTAAATAGATCTGTAGAATGAATAATTGTATCAATTATGAATTTATTTACAAAAAATGGTTCGAGCAAAACATTTTTCAGAGGAGGAAAGATTGTGCTTCCAAAAGCGGCGATCCGAAACATACTTCGGGTCTTGCAAAAAATGGTTTTCAGATCATGGTGTTAGGGTTATGGCTTGACCAGAGCAATTAGCAGATTTCAATCCAATTAAAAAACTTACAGGAAAATTGTTAAGGAAAATATTGCACCCGTTAAATCGAAAATTAAGACAGAATTCTGAGAGAAGGTACAAAGGTCGGGTATTCTGTTCCACAGAATACTTTCGGTAGCCTAATTAGGTCTATGCCTGGAAGATGTACGATAAAGAATACATTACAATGTACTAGCAAATTTTTCTATTAGTTCCCTTAAAAAAATAATTTCTTTTAATATACAAAATTTTTATTCTATTTTTTTGTCCATCGATTTTTTTAAATATATTTTTTACCTTTGTTTTTGTAATATTTATGAATTGTTTTTTCTAATATTTTTACTGCTTTCAATAGCACTTGATATGAAGTAAATAATAAAAATATAACTTAGTTGAATTTAAATCAAATTCATATTTTCTTTTAGATCGGAAAATTAGTACCATGGATGATTCTATTTTATTGTGCGTAATAGTAAATAATAGACCTATGGCACATCACAACAGTGCTAAGTACCTGGGTATCACCATAGATGCTAAGCTACCAAAAAAAGGGAGTGAAATTTGCTAAACTTTACTACCTAGTTGGCAGGAAATACACTATGTATGTATATCAATTCAAAACATGCTGTTAGTACATATACAATCAAGTTCTAAAGCCAATTTGGGCCTACGGAGCCCAACTATAGGGTTGCTCAAGTCAAAGTCAAAGCTGTATTGCAGCATTCATCACTTTCAAAGTAATTTAGTTTAGTTAATGCTCCTCGCTACGTTAGATCTGCTGACTTGCACCGTGATCTAGGCATGAATTCAGTGGTAAATGAAATCTTCAAAATCGCAAAGTCTCACGAACTGACGCTTAGGCAGCACGTTAATGAGGAGGCCTCCAGACTCATCGAAACTGCTGGGCGATAAATCTGTTTGAAACGCAAGAAGATGCCTTTGTTTTTTTCGCTACATGGATCGAGGCATTGGAATGTTCATTCATCATTATTTTATTGATTGCTATCTGCTGAATGCGCCGTTTGCTCCAGTCATCAATGGTACCTATACGGCCACTACGTTAAGTAACACCATAGCTTTATAAATTTTTCGGAAAATTGGTTCTTGTGTTTCTTTGCGTCTTTACTAAATTTAATTGAATAACTTTCATGCCAGATTGACTCATTCTTTTAATTAATTCACGCTCCTCATCCTCTAATTCAGTTCCGGTACCAAGTATTGTTTGGGTAGCCAAAGAACATCCGTTTAAAGGCGAGGCAAAATGAGAAGGCGTATCATACCCACTCAGGGTTATGTGTTGACTTTGGGACCCGCTACATAAAAAACGCCTCCAATGAAAACTAGTCAACAGCCTCGGTCAACACCCCCCTTTTGATGACGACCATGGCCGGACCTTTAATTGGGAAGGTGTCTCTGCCCAACTGGTTGATGGCCTCGTGAAAGTAAAGGCTGACATCACCACCGTCCAAGAAGTGCGATGGACGGGACAAGGAATGAGAGGAGTAAGTCCTTGTAGCATTTACTACAACGGCCATATAAAGTAGCGTAAATTCGGTGTGGGACTCGTGGTGGGAGAGAGACTCCGTCGCTGAGTCCTGGCATTCAACGGATCAACGTCTAGCCACAAGGCGCATCAAAGCGAAGTACTTCAACATATCGCTGATTTGTGTCCACGCCCCGACGGAAGAGAACGACAATGTGACCAAAGATGTCTTCTGTAAGCGCTTGGAGCGAACCTATGCGAGCTGCCGCGCCACATAGTCAAAATCGTGCTAGGCGACTTTAACGCCTTTGTGAGCAAATAAGGTATCTTTGGCACAAAAGTCGGTAAATTCAGCCTGTAGTACTAGATTAAAGCATAAGAAAATTCATCAAGCTATCTGGCTGTTTCCGGATGGAAAGCCACCAACCAGATCGATCACGTGGTGATAGACGGAAGTTACGTCTCCAATTTTTTAGTCGTTCGCACGCTCCGATGTCCTAATATCGACTCGGACCACTATCTTGTTGTAGCCAAGATACGCACCCGAATCTGTGCAGCAGAAAACGCACATCAACAAACACAAAGAAGGTTCGACGTCGAAAAGTTGCCATCACAACAGACAGCCAAACGATTTTCTACTCGACTTGCACTCCTGCTTCTGAGAGCATTCATCAGCAACTAAGTATAATGGAACTGTGGGACGGTATTTCAAGTTCCTTCCGTACAGATGCAAATGAAACCATTGGTTTTCGTAAAAGGCGAAAGAAAAGCGAGAGAAAACGCACTGCCTACCTTGCAACGTTATAATCGACCACAATACGTGCGGTATGGGATAGATACCGAAAACTGAAAAGGAAAGCGATACCCATTTGCAAAGATTAAACTCCACAGTCAACAAACTGATTGGACCTTATCAGTGTGGCTTTTGTCCTGAAAAATCAACAACTGACCAGATATCGACACTCACCACCTTTTCGATGCCATTCACAGCACGAAAAGGAGCCGCGAAACTAATACGACTGCTGGCGTATGTTCTGATCGTGCAACTTCTTATTAAACCGAAAAAGATATCATTGATATCATTGGCCTTAACAACCGCGTCGTTAGTTCTGCTTTCTTCAAAATGGTTAAGGCAGCGAAGCAAATGGGTCTGGTGGTGACTGAAATTTCTCCTGTCATCAAACAAACAGTGGTTGCACTCTCGACTAGGCACCCACGCCACTGTTGACTGTCATAACTTCGAAGTTTTAGATAATTTCGTCTATCTTGGAACCAGCATCAACTTTAACAACAACGTCAGCCTCGAAATCCAACGCAGGACATCTCTTGCTAACAGGTGCTACTCCGGACTAAGTAGGCAATTGAGAAGTAAAGTCACGAAAAAAACAAAACTCTATAAGTCACTCATTATTCCCGTCCTGCTATATGGTGCAGAGGCATGGACGATGGCAACATCTGGTGAGTTTGAGTTCTCGAGAGAAAGGTTCTGCGGAAGATTTATAGTCCTTTGCGTGTTGGCAATGGCTAATATCGCATTCGATGAAACGTTGAGCTGAATGAGATATACGACAACATTGACATAGTTCAGCGAATTAAAAGACAGCGGCTACGCTGGCTAGGTCTTATCGTTGGAATGGAGGAAGATACTCCAGCTCTGAAAGTATTCGGCGCAGTACCCACCGGGGGAAGCAGAGGAATAGGAAGACCTCCACTCCGTTGGTAAGACCAGGTGGAGAAGTGTTCAAATTTGGTGTTCACAAAGCTTTAAGTACAGTGACTCACACGTCTAACCGGATGCGTGCATTGGCAGTGATGGCACCATCCAATCATAAAGTAAAAATTTTAAGAATGATACATATGATACATAAAAATAAAGGAAAAACCTTCTCTTTTATTTTTGGAATTTTAAAAGTAATAATAAATTAAGTCACAGCGTAAAACTTAAAGAAATAACTCTCAACGTACAAAATTCGTTCCACACAACTAAACGGATTTTTTAAAAAGCTAATGATTACTTATATTTTCCAGCATATCCTTTTGCAGATAAAACTACTTGTAGTCGCCTTGGTATAGAGGCGACAAGTTTTTGACAAAATTCTGGTGGTATTGCGTTCCAAGCCTCCAAAATAGCCGTTTTGAGCCCAGCAACATTGGAATACTGCCTTTGGTACACTTTTCGACTGACTTCTTGCCATACGTGCTCAATAATGTTCAAATCTGGGGATTGAGCAATCTCCGATTTGTGCTTCGGATCGTTGTATTGGTTAAATATAAAATTGTCTTTAATTCCCAATGTGACACATGACTGCTTTACATTTTCCATAAAATGTCGACATATTGAAAACGATCCATAATACCTTGCACAAAATGCAGGTTGTCCGTTCCTTTAGCCGATATACATCCTCAAACCTTTACTGACCCACCACCGTGCTTAAGTGTCGCCATACAAAACTTCAGCCATTAGATCCCTGCAAGTTAAACTTGCTTTCGTGTGTACAAAGAACCTTGAAAAAGAAGTGAAAATACTGTTTTATGATTACTAAATCAAAATTATGCTATTTGTCCTTTACCAAAACTCATCAGGCTTTTTTAAATGCAATTTCGCAAATTCTAGCCTTTTCTTTCTATTTTTTTTCGAAATTGTACGGCTTTTTTACAACTGCTCTACCATATTAATCGAAGCTTCTAAGTGTGCGGCGAATTGTTTCAGCTGAAACATTCTTCCCTTTTTCATTTTTCAATATGTTTCTTACATTTTCCGCCGAGGAAAAGGGATTTTTTTCAACAATTTTCAGTATAAACTTTTCTTCGGCTTGTGTTAGCTTCTTCCCTTGACCACTAATAGTATTGATCCTATTTTCCTTCTCAAACTTTTTTATAATATCGAAGACAACTGAATAATTAGCTTCCGAATTTCGGTACAAGTATAAGTACGCAGGGCGACTTACCGGTAACTACTAATATGCCGAAGAGAATATTCAGTGTTTGTTCCAGTGGAAATCCACAACGATCAGAAGTACCGTTACTTGTAGAAGATTACTTCTTGTAATTTTCTCGTTAGTTGTGTGGAACGAATTTTGTATGTTTCGAGTTATTTCTCTAAATTTTACGCAGTGAATAAATTTATTACTACTCTTAAGTTTCCATAAATAAAATAGAAGAGTTTTCCTTTAATTTGATGTATCATATGTATCATTTTTAAGATGTTCACTATATGATTGTAGGGTGCCATCATTGGCAATGCACGCATCCGGTTAGTCGTGTGAGTAGCTGTATGTGGTTGGTCTGTGAGACAGCATGTTAGTAACAGAAGGTTAAGTCGGTGTATTTATGGGAACAAGGGTGTTGCTAGCATTTCCTGTGTCGGTAGCTAGTGGATAGCGTGGTTTCTGTAAATTGAAAATTATTAAAAACCACTTGAGCCTTACAATGTGTTAAGAAAGACTGGAAATAAAATATAGGGGCTAAAGAAATCATTAATCCGATTGAACCTATTTTTAACAAATACTATTATATGTTAGACATTTTAGATAAAAAGTTTGCAATTGGAACTGTGAGAAACATAATGGTTGTCAAAAAAGTCTTGCGGTATTTGTATTGAATTTGTTTTTTATTGAAATTGAAATGAATTTTTGATGACTCATGCCCAGCTCTTGACCGATGCTACGGCTGCTACTATGCCGGCCTCTTTCCACCAATTCAGCGATTTTATCGCAATTTTCGACGACAGGCCTTCCGGAGCGTGGCGCATCTTCGACCACCTCTACACCAGAACGAAAACGAAAGGACGTTGAAACCATCGTTGTGCGGTGGAAATGGAAACTGTATCGGGCCCATAAACTGCACAAATTTTATTGGCGGCTTGAGATGTATTTTTGCCTTTATCGTAGTAGTACTGTAAAATATGCCGTATTTTCTCTTTATTTTGCTCCATGTTTGCGACGCTATAACTCACGAACGACTTATAAGAAACGACAATCAATCAAACACGTGTTAGCGCGTGAACTGAGCTTTCCAAAAAGGTATAGCATGACCCGATGCGACGAATAAAACTAGAACTACGTGCTTTCAGCGCCAACTAGCGAAAATACCGCAAGACTTTTTTGACAACCTATTATTAGGTACCTGAGGACTTAAATAGTCTAGGCCCGATTTGGACAATTTTTGGTTTGGTGCTTTATTTGCATTCTGAAAAGTGAATGAATTAGGTGGAAGTTAAAATTGAGTTATTTTGCACTGAAATATAGAAATGCAAAGGTAACATACTTGTAATATACCAAATGTGGTCGAAGGTGGGTTTTAAGATATGGATTTTTACCGAAATGTGGTCGGTGCCACCCCCATCTATTATTTTTCATGGCGGCTGGACTGATTACATCCATCTATTAACTCGTTCTCACTTTTTTGCCAAGGAACACGTGTAGTTATCGCTTGCACAGATGGACAGACAGACTGTCACTCGGAGTTCAACCCGTCTCTTCAACCCGTTTATATATATAACCCCATATCTAACTCGATTATTTTTGGGTGATACAACCAACCGTTAGGTGAACAAAACTCTTACACTCTGTAGTAACAAGTTGCAAGAGATGTTTTAATGAAATGACCTGAATTATTGTCACAAATTACGAACATTGTTTGTTGTACGTAAGGTGTAAAGAATTTGGCATTCGCCTAGGGCGGTAAATTGTCTCGGTCTTGTCCTGCATCTTTTCCTGATAACAATGTAGCTTGCTAAAAATAAATTAAATCGGTTCAGTACTTTCAATTATCCCCATATACTATACGTACCTAATATCAGAATTTAAAATTTCCGGGAGGCTTTACACAGTATATGGGATATTAATCCAGATGAAAAGTATTTCAGTAAAATTAAGTGTAGCATTTGTGATATAGAAATGTCTAAAACCGTTTGAAATAAGAAGAAAATGCGGACGATATCTATATTTTAAATATTTAGTAACGTTAATATTATTCTTTAACCGAATATTTTATACTTTCGCAATTTGCAAAGATCAATGGGCGGGAAATACTTTCAGGTGTTGCAAAACTTTATATCTGGTCATTGCTCTGCTCGTCATCTTCTCTTGCCAAAGAAAAGTAAAAAACAAAGACATCGAGTTGAACTCGTACAAGAGAGCATGTAAATACCTCTAAGGCTAAATTTTATTTACTAAGTTGATGTGGAAAACGTCAACCAAAAGATCGGTATTCACTATATTAGGAATATGAAGTTTGGAACAAGGGTTAGACCAATTTGATTCATATTCAGTGCATTTTAACTAACCTTTTCGGTTCAAAGTCAAGTGGAAAGTCGGAAATCACTATATGGGGCTGAGAAAGGCATTGACATTGCTCAGATATACTTGAGAAGTTGACCGGATTTTCGATAATATGTGTAAGAGCTATATGGGGGCTAAAAGAACTAATGAACCAAATTAACCCATTTTCTACACATCATTACCAAATTAAAGTTTTGTATCTTAATTTCAGGCGTAGACGTTGCACTTTTGAAAATATATACGTATTTGTTTGAAAAAAAATTTGTAGCGCTCTTATTGAAAATTTGCTTTTAAAGTTAAGGTCACTGACTTCAAATTTAGGTAGTAAATTTCAATAATTTCGACTCGTTGTTGGGTCGTATATCTTTCCATGATGAAATGTCAAACCTTACTGAAAAAACTGTTAAAAGACCGGGGAAAAATATGGCGTCGTTTGCTGTTCCTATCAGTATACTTTTGAAGTGTCCCTATCGAAATTTCCGGTATAATGGAGATGCTTTGACGACTTGTTATTAAGATATTGCTGATGCGGACAATCTTTACGAGTAAAGTAAATCTCTAAAGTGGGTCTCTTCTGTTAAAATTCGGTGGCCTGCTGGTTTGTAATGACTTGAGTAATGTTTTTTGAAATTACAAACTTTGAATATCTTTGTATTATTACAAATTTGTTGAATTTCGAAGAATCTGGGTTGCTATATATTACATTTCAGTGTTACCTTCTATCGCTTAAGCACACCTTAAGCTCACACCATAATAATACTAACTCATCCTTATGATGTGTGTAGGTATATATTTGGTACATTTTAATAGCCTAATTACGAAATAACTTCGCTATTTGCTGCTATTTATCTATGCGTAAGTACATACACTTTCAAAGCAGACACTTCGGCGAGATTTTTACAAATTACAAATGAAAAGTTTACTTGCTAAGAAGTGGTGGGCAAAGCACAAAAATGGCGGCCGTGACGGCAGATAAAACGCAACGCACACATGTGAATACCTAACTGTTTGGATGGTGGTACATAGAGTTTTAGTATGGGGTGTAATTGCAAACAAGGGAATTGCCTAATTGCCTCAAGTAAGTGCTTCGTCGCATTCGGCGCGAAAAACGAACAACGGCGAGTTGCCATGCTGCAAAGAAGTAGGTACGGGTAATTGTTGGAACTTGTTCTTAACGTGCATATGTATGCCTATACTTCTTTACTTTTCTTTTGACTAGATAAGTACACATTTCCTAACTAAAGAATCATATTCAAGTAACGCTATTAAAACTCGAATAATAACTAAGGGCATTGAGAGCATCGCTTTGTAAAACCCAGTGGCGTAGCTACAACTTCGGGCGCCCGGGGCCTAGGATGTTCTGCCGCCTCCCTTTATCTACCTACCTACAAGTTTCATGAGGTGGTTTGAACAAAAGTGAATTCTTACAAAATATCTTCGATATTAAGTATATCAAATTTAGGAACTAGACGCCACGCAAATTCTGAAGTTCCAAAATTCTCACAATACGGTTTTTGTGGAAATTTACAAGACATCTTATTAAAAGCCATAGAAAAAACCCATTTTCGCCCTATATCTTTTACACTTTTGACACAATTTGCAGGAATTTTTGCCCGAATTGGAGTTTTTAAATACCATTTTTGAAAATTTGGAGAAATAAAAGTATTTGTTACATTCAAAGCATAGGGTAACTGTGAGAATGACACGTCGCTAGACAAAGCTAGAAAAGTGCATCTTTAAGTTCTATCACTATTTTTTAAGACAAATTCAAAGACTGAAGAGTATTCGAGTAAAAATTAATATTTTTCATTGTTATTCAGATTACTTGTATTACATTGTGAGTGTACAACTCTTTATCTTTTATAATAAATTTTGTAAAAAAAAGTATTTTTCTGAATATTAAAAAACGGCGAAGATCGTTTTGCCGCCGCCAAGACGTTGCGCCCGGGGCGACGGCCTCCTTCATGATTTCTATTGCCTTCAACAATTCATTACTGTTCATATTGAGAGCTCAAAAAACTCAAAATTAGGTTTTCAAAAGTTTAGGAGAGCATTTCTTAGTTGGTGTTAATACTGGTTCCAAGATAGACGGAATTATCTACGACTTCGAAGTTAAGACTGTTAAGAGTGTCGTGGCAGCTAAGTTTCCTTGTACGTAGATTTTAACTGTACAGAGCTCTGTTAACTTTTTTGACGCGATAAAACTAGAGTATTTTTAGTTTAAGTGAATTATTTTTGGCTGTGTTTAGTTTTTGTTTATTATTAATACCAAGTTAAACTCTTATAATATGAACCTTAAATTCTATAACAAAACTTCGTATTGTTGTAATAAAGATTGCGTTGTAATAAACACTTTAATATTGATAGAATTGCTGTTTAGTTATTTTTGACTCTCACAGTATTTTGTTTTGCCCTCGTTCACTACCAGATCCATTGCTTTTTGCCCAACCTGGAGAAAGCAGAACTAACGGCGCGGTTGTTATGCCTGTGATGTCGATCTAATGGGCGTACGACAGCAGTTGTACTCTCTTGTAGAAGATTGCACCTTCTTTATTCATCTGCCGCTCGAATTATTTTCTCCAGGAGTAGATTGAAGAAGTCGTACGATAGGGAATCGCCTTGTCTAAAACCTCGTTTGGTATCGAACGGCTCGGAGAGGTCATTTCCGATCCTGACGGAGCTTTTTGGTATTGCTCAACGTCAGTTTACACAGCCGTATTAGGTTTGCGAGGATTACAAATCCAGATATAGCGGCAAAAGCAATTTTATAATTGACGAAGAGGTGATGTGTATTGATCTTCTTCTCACGGGTCTTTTCCAAGATTTGGCGCACGGTGAATACATGTTCAGTTGCTGAAGGCCTGAAGCCACACTGATAAGATCCAATCATTTTCCTGACGTGGGTTTTAATCTTTCACACAGTCGCTGGATCGAACCTTATATGCGATCTTGAGGAGGCTTAGCGCACGGTCGTTGGCGCTGATTGTGGGGCCTACCTGCGTCTCGCTTCCTCTTCAACTTTTCTATCCTATCCCGCAGTCTGCTTTCTCTCCACTACGACACAGCAGACCAACTGTTATTTTACATTTTCCGACAACCCACAGTTTCGTTTGCAGCTGTACGTAAGGAGCTTGAAATACCGTTCCACAGTTTCCTATACCGAGTTGCTGATGACTGCTCTCAGAGAGCAAGAGTGTAAGTCGAGAGAGAAAGATTTACTCTTTCGGCTGTCTGTTGTGATTGTAGTTTCTCGACGTCGAATCTTCCTTGTAGTGGTCCGAGTCAATGTTATATCCTCAGAGCGTACGCATGTCAAAGACACTGGTTCATCGGTCATCTATCACAACACAATCGATCTGGTTTTGAACTTTTCGATCCGGAGACAACCAGGTAGCTTGATGAATTTTTTCTATGCTGGAAACAGATAACTGGATACAGATAACCATATTTCGGGCCCGGCGAAGTCGATCGGCATCAACACATTTGGGTATGCTTCATCACGGAGCCTGATTTTACCGAGCTTTGTGCCAAAGATACCTTATTTGCCCACATTGTCGTTAAAGTCGCCAAACACGGTTTTGGGGCAGGGGTAGCTTTCATAGCTGCACTCCAAGCGATCATAGAAAACACCTTTAGTCACATCGTCCTTCTCTTCTGTCGGGTCGTGGCCACAAATCAGCGACATGTGAAAGAACTTCTCTTTGTTGCGGATTGTGTCCAGACGTTCATACACCGGGGTGAATGCCAGGACTCGGCGACGGATTCTCTCTCCGACCACGAATTTCACACCGATTTTGCGCTCCTTTGTACGGACACTTCCCTCAGTCCTTGTCCTATCCATCGCAATTCATGGACGGTGGTGATATCAGTCTTTACTCTCGAGAGGACATCATTTATTTATCTCATAAATAAAGAATATGTTGAAATAAAAGCCAGAATAATTTCAGAGGGCAGAAGAAGAAGAAAAAATCTTTGGGTTGGTGGAGAATAGTATACTACAATACAATTATAAATTTCCATGTAATGCGTATACATATCTGCTAAGCAAATGGCGCAAAAACTTTCGATTTCGGAAACCCACTACATGGGCTGCATTTACTGTTCTTGGATTTTGTAAACTACCATATCTTGATACCAGTAATTTGAGGCTTTTTGCACTCTAAATTAGAATAGAGATACTTGTTTCACAGTGCGATCTCTCGCTCAGGCCAAAGACTTTTGAGCTCATATAGTACAACTGATACGAGGTCTGTTCCAAAGTAAGCAGGACAAATTGACTGACGACCAAAAATTGCTCAGAATCCAACATTCGAAGGACGATTATTTGACCAAAAATCACATTTTAACCATTAACCCTCCCCGTATTTACCTGATATGGCAACGTGCGACTTCTTCCTTTTCGGAAAAATGCATTTGCCCATGAAAGGAAAGCGTTATGCATACGTAGAGGCCATTCAAAAGGCTTGCATCGGCATACTGGCGGCCATACCACCCAATGAGCTAAAATATTCGTTTGACATGCTTTTGGACCGTGCAAAAAGCTGTATTGAAGCAGAAGGAGACTATTTTGAATAAAGTAAATTGATTTTGCCGAAAAAATCCATTTTTTCTGTTGTTTTTTTTAAGTCCTGTTTACTTTGGAACACTCCTTGTATATTCTCATTTCATTTTCCTTTCAATTCCGTGGGGCACCTACTTTTAGCAAAAATAATTTTTATGCTGGTAGAAAACTCTGGCGAATTTACCACTTGAAGGATAGAAATTCGCAATTCTATATTATGAAAGAAATATTACTAGAGGAAAAGTCTATAGCTGAACCTTTTTATTGTTTTAATTATCATTATTATAATTACACTAAAACATTTTTATAAATGTGTAATTTGATAGCTTTTTCTAATTAATTTTCTTAAAAACTAAAGCACACAAAATTCAAAATGAACAATCAAATTATTTTATCTGGGCGAAGACAACTTCAAAGGAAACACCGATTTCGAATATTATTTTTTTGAAAGTAAAAGGCGCCTAATCGCTTTATCCAGGTGAACAACAAAACAAAGAACTACAAAATTTTAGAGTTCTTGTGCTGTGCAGATTATTAATCAAGAGGGTGCTACTGTTGTGGAGAATAGTTGTTGAGAAACTGCACAGCAATAAAGAAGTCCGAAACAATGCAGAAATAACTGGCAAACACAATAAATGCTCTTATAAGTTTGTGTGGTAAGGTAGCATGTTTCTACAAATGTAATTGCGTTGATTTAGAACCTAGAGCAATGACGAAAATACTATTCATGGACAAAAGCCTCAAAAGAAAAAGAAAGCAGACAATTTGGCGGATTCAGAGCGATATTGAACTGTATAGAGATGTCTCCATGTGCGTGTGTGCTACCATTGTGATACACTGGCAAAAGTAAAAATGTTTAGCAAAATATTTACCGCTAACGCACACTCCAAACAAAAGGTAATGAGGCCGAAGTAGCAACAAGCCACATACAAAATCATCACATACCAGAAGGAGCGAGCGTAGGTGCAAACCCTTCGACCCGTTTAAAGGTACAGTGACTCATACGAGGGATATGTGTACTCTTACGCTAATCTGTGTCTATTAATGCGGCTAATCGGCTCACGACTGATTCCCACATAGTATACGTGTTCGTATATGCATACGAGTGCACAAACATACATACATTCAGATATTGTTTGGCAAAATCCATATATGTTGCAGTTGATAGCCGTTCCTTTGTAATTGGAACAAAGGTCTCGAAACCGCGGTAAAGGAACAAAGCGTGCTGCGATTTGCTCTTTGCCGTTCAGTGCATGCAATGTATAGTATTCACACAATACACATAAATATAAAGTACTGTTGCATTTCGTTCAATATTTTGTTTGCATACGGCCATTGTTTTGCATATTTAAGTTAGTTTAAGGGATTTTGTTGGCAAAACATCTGACATTCATACAGCTGAGGAGTTTCGAATGGCTATAATAATTATCTTAGAGTAGGCACACATAATTTTGCATGCTGGAGATACATAAGCATTCACATACATACTGTTGTATGTATGTATGTACCATTACATGTACTAATGTATTATTGGAAGTGGTGGAGTTTATTAAGTTTTTATTTCGCTATCGGCTTATTATATGCACAGCGTGAAGGTGTTGGTACAAGTACTTATATAGCCGTGTAGTTTTGGTGTTGATTTTTGCTTCTGAACGATAAATAAAAAATACAACTTCAACGGTTTTTCGAAATTTGAAAAATGATTTGGAAAATATTTATAAATATAATAAAAATCTGCTTTCAATAGTTTTCAGCTGTTTATTGGGAGCGTTTTGTTGCCTTTTCTGAGAAAGTTTACCATAGTAAAGCATATTTTTTTATGCCATTAGAAAGTAGAGACTTTCACGAACATTAAGTCCTTAAAAAAAAAAATCGGGTTCCAACCGGTTTCCAATAGGGATGATTTGATTTCTAAGTATCGTTTCCGCCATTTTTTATAAGCAAAAAAAACGTTTACACATTATACAATTTTATTAACAAAATAATTGTTCTCTAATTGCACCTTTTAGTGCGCTTTTGCCATTTTATGTTCTTAATAATCGTTCACCTGTGCTCGCTATTCGTCGAATTATTGAAAACCTCGAACGTACATTTTTTTTAAATAATGTTCAAGAGGCAATAAGACAAAGGAATACTCGAAGTAATGAATATATTCCTGCCGTTATGCAAATGTTGCTGAATACCGATATTTGTCGATGTCAAGACGTTCTCAAGAATTGCGACTCTCTCAGACCTGGCGGATTTTAAGAAAGAATTTGGTCTTGCATCCGAAAACAATTATTCTCACTCAAGAACTGAAGCCATTAGACCATCGAATTCGTCGTGAATTTGCTGATTTTGCCTTGGAAAAACTTTCAAACGATAACGATTTTTTAAGAAAAGCATCTTCTACGATGAGTCTCACTTTCATCTGAGTGGTACGGTAAATAAACAAAACTATCGAGGCACTACATTCACATACAAGGAGTGTTTCAAAGTAAACAGGACTTTTTGAATGTAGCGTTCCCTGGTGGCGCCATCTATATGTCGACTGGAACTTTTGAATCTGCTATCTTTATTGATTGTCCAGTGAGAATGACATTTCATCGATTCGAAGTGAAGTTATTGCGTTTTAAGTGTCAGTCTGTTTGTGTTATCGGTTCGAAAATGAGCTTCGAACAAAGAGCCAACATAATTTTTTGTTTTAAAATTGGTAAAACTTTTATCGAACGAAACGTTATGCAGACGGAGAGGCCATTCTAAAGGCTAGCACCGGCATACTGGCGGCCATACCGGCCAACGAGCTAAAACACTCGTTCGACATGCTTTTGGACCGTGCAAAAAGCTGTATTGAAGCAGAAGGAGACTATTTTGAATAAAATAAATTGATTTTGCCGAAAAAACCAACTGTTCTGTTTTTTTTTTTTTGTAAAGGTTGATGTTAACCATCATTTTACGATGAAGTTGATCTTGGAAACATCTGGTTCCAAAAAGGGTATACGAGCTACCCAGCACGTGCAACCACCGAATTATTGCGAGAAATTGTGACTTAACACCATTAGAGTACTTCTTGCGGGGTTATTTGAAGTCATTGATCTTAAGTAAGTAATCGTAATTTCAGCTTTAGAAGTTCATTAACATATTGACTTAATGGGGAAAATGTCAACCCGAGGAATATTAGTGATATGAGATTTATACCATGTTATAGATCAATTCCATTCTAATACCATAAAATTTATAAGAAAACTTGTTCATTTAGTTTCATTAATACTATATATTACGTTTTGACCAACGAAACAGTTTAAAGTCAGGTGGAAAGTCGGAAATCGATATATGGGGAAAAGGGGTGAAATCAGACTACAATCATGCTTCCTTCCCATATTACACTATATCAAATTCCATTTGATTCCTTCACTTTGTAGTTTATAAATCAAGAAGTCAAATTGCATACAAAATTTAGCTGAAACCTCCTTAACTCGAAGTTTTCCATAAATCGAGCTCCTGAATAGGCAATAGAAGTTAAATTTCATAAAAAATTCCTTCCATAAATCTATCTTTAAATTAGCACGTGATTCTCTTTTTCGGGGAAATCCCACTTTCTGCAGCTGCTCACGTAGAAGCTCTCGTATTTATCCCTGTTACTGTTACAGATTATATAACGGTGGTCAATGAGATTTGTTCAGCCTGATTTATACCAGATGATATTGTGTAACCGAATATTTCAGACCTATCGAATATGGCTTTTAGCGCCATGGAAAACTTTGAGTATTCTGAAGAAGAAATTATTCAACCGCAATTCAAAAATTATCTAACGCATACCTTAGCAATATAATCGTCTATAAGGATTTACAACTGCTGGCGTACAAACACCGTTAGTTCTGCTTTCTCCAAGGAAACTGGGTCTGGTAGTGAACAGGGACTTCGAAGTCGTAGATAACTTCGTCTGTCTTGGAACCAGTATAAACAGAAACAATAATGTCAGCCTCGAAATCCACCACAGAATAACTCTTGCCAACAGGTGCTACTTCGGACTAAATAGTCAACGGAGAAGTAAAATCCTCTCTCGACGAACAAAACCCAAACTCTATAAGTCATTTGTTTTGCCAGCAACTGAAGGCATTTAACTCCTGCAAGTTGCAAAAGTAAAAAATTTTCGGTTATACCCAAAATTAGCTATTCGTTACTTGTTTATTTATATTTGCCAATCCAACCTTTTCATGATTATACTTAATTAAATAGTTGAGATGCATGGTGTTAGTAACTTATAGAATAGCGAAAAAACTTTTATTTCTCTAAAGAAAGCAGCAGTGGCTTGTGGTTGTGAAAGGACATATTGACTGGAATATCAAACCAACGTTTTCTAAGTAAACACAAACCTATAGGTGAACTCCTATATCGCAGTAACTACCAGTTACGAAATGAACGAAATTTCATTTTAACCACGAATTAAATTCCAACTGATTCCTTCACTTTACCGTATACATACATATGTACTTTACTTTCAAACTCCCAATACGAGATATACTAATAAAAATAAGGTGACATTTGAATTTGGAGAATTATTTTTTTTTTAGGTTGGTAGTACTGTCAGTCACATTTATGTCAAATTTTATGTCAAAATATTCATTAGTGTTTGAGATACGTGTCGTTTTGTGAGCTGCTAAAAGTGAGTTTTTCGTTTTTTGCGTTGTTGAAATTTGTTGAGCAAAGAATTTGCATTAAATTTTGTTTACGGAATCAATTTTCTGCTGCGGATACGTTGAAGATGGTGCAGAAAGCCTTTGGTGATGAGGCTATGTCTAAAAAAAATGTTTACGGTGGTGGTATAGTGAGTTCCAAGCCGGCCGTGAACGTGTCGAAGACGAAGAGCGTCCAGGGCGACCACCAACCTCAACCGACGAAGCTCACGTTCAACAAATCAAAGATTTGGTGTTGAAAAACCGTCGATTAACAATTAGAGACCTTGCTGATGAAGTTGGCATATGCTTACGACCCCGAAACAACCGATCAATCGAGCGAATATCGTGCCAAAAGAGAGCCGAGACCAAAAAATCGCGCCAAAGTCCCTCAAAAATCAAGGTCATGTTGACTGTTTTCTTCGATTATCGTGGTGTTGTGCATTATGAATTCCTTCCAACCGGTCAAACAGTCAACAAGGAATATTATTTGAACGTTATGCGTCGTTTGCGTAACGCTATTCGCCTAAAAAGGCCGGAATTGTGGAAAGACAATTCTTGGTTTTTACACCACGATAATGCACCATCCCATACTGCCCTCGTAATTCGTGATCATTTCGCCAAAAACTCAACCCATATCATTCCGCAACCACCGTATTCACCTGATCTGGCGCCGTACGACTTCTGGCTGTTCACCAAGCTCAAAAGACCGCTCCGAGGACACCGTTTTTTATACGATAGAGCCGCAGCGAAGACGGAACTGAAGGCCATCCCGGAAAGTGACTAAACCAGTGTTTCGAAGATTGGAAAATCCGTTGGCATAAGTGCATTGCATCGGGAGGGGATTACTTTGAAGGAGATGAACTTGATTTGGAAGAATAAATAAAGAATTTTCAAAATAAATACAATGTCATCTTATTTTTTGGGCACAGTAGTATGTAATAATTTTTTCCTTCTCCGTCATTGATCCCTCTTTACGTGTTCTACTTCCATTCCATCTAAAGCTGATAATTTATTTTAAAATTAAGGGTTATCATGTGTATGTCCGATTGATACTACGGTGGTTATATGTATAGGTAGAGCCCTCAAAACTTGGGGATATTTTACATTAGCCTTAGGAAAAATTGAATATAATAATTGTAAAAATATTTAAATGCGGCGCTTAGGCGCAATTAAATAGTTAGCATCGCGTTGCTTCCGGTATTCTTCGCCAACGTTTATAAAAATCGACAGCAATTTCTATTCAATTTGAATTCGAATCTCTTTCGTTCCTACCTCCAAGGTAACAGCAAAAAACTTTCAATTGCTTTGATGTTTTGTGCGTGTGTCTATTCTCCTTTAACAATTTCGAAACGTCCAATAGCCCCACTTCTCATCTCCACTAAAATTAATTTTATCAACACGACTCTAGCGTCAAAAAAGTAATTTCTTTAATGGTTTCCACCAAATCCCCGCTCTTTCGCAAAAATATTACACCGCCAAACGGTGTGGCGATAGCAAAAGAAAGCGTGTAAGAGGTGTTCTTGAAGTATGAGGAAAAGCACCAGGACACACCTACATAGCAGGCTAGTGTGACGTAGCTCTTGCCACTCTTACGTGCGTATATAAATAGAAATCACAGCATAATAGAGCGTGGCAAAGAATCGCAACAAAATTGCAGTGATTTCGCGCGCGCAATGAAATTTCCGAACAGCTGCCAAAGAAAGACGAATTGTGCGCAAAGCGCCATTATCTCATACCGGACATATATGTGTATATGAATGTACTTTCGAGTATACGATTTACGGGCTCACAGGCATTCACTGTGAGTGCGTAGAAATTACTTTGCATTTATCTATAAGTGGAGTAATGTACATATGTAGTTGGTACCCTGCAGTCAAAGAAACTAGTTACATACATCCATAGTTATAAACTAGTTTACAATTAGAATGAGCTCAGTTATTCGGCAGACAGTATTTTTTCTATTCAAGCTACTTGTATATTTATGTTATGTATATGTTTATGTTTTATGAAATTAAAACCAATTTTAATCACTGAAAATCGCTCCATTCAGATCAACACACTTGTACATGCGTCTGAACCAATTGTACTGTTGTTGGATTCGACTCCCCTGCCAGCTGTTTACTTTCGGGCTTATACGCGTAAATCCAAGATTCATCACCTGTCTCAACTGCATAGACGATTTTCAAAATACCGCCAGGGAATGTTTTACAAAACGTCTTTCGATCAATCGAAACAAGCCTTTTTGGAGCAACTAACAAATTGTGTGGGATTCAACGTTAACATTTTTTTACAGTCAAATGTTCATGCAATATTGAGTATATGTATGTATGCTAGTCCCACTAATGCCCATAGTTGTCTCAATTTCACGATAGGTCACCTGACGATCTGGCAATATCAGTTTCAGCACAGTATCAGAAGTTTCCGGAACAATAGCTCATTTTGGATGACCTTCTCAAAAGTCCGTTTTGAAGTGTTCAAAGGCCTGGATTGAATTCACCATACCACCTACGAACATTGGTCCTTGATGAAGCTTCATCGTCAAAAATGTAATTAAGTTCATCAATGCGCTCTTGATGAGTTAATCCACGTCGAAAGTTGTACAAAATAATCGCGTAAAAATGTTCGCGAATTAATTTTATTTTTTGGTTGAGAAGAATATTTTAAGTTATTGTAAATAGCAACAACAGCGCTCGTTCTGAGTACGCATACCATCAAAAATGTCAGTTTCGCATTTCACTACAGGGTTATCGCTTCTGTTTTTCTTTAAACGCTAAGAATCCTCATCAACTGGAAGAAATAACGTAAATATTTATGCCATGTTGTTATTTTAAAATTTTTTTGATCCTCGTTTTCAAAGTTCTTACCACAAGATTCATTGGAGCTTTGTAAGGTTTTTTATTTTATTTTCTTGTTGTACATTCGAGTGTAAATTTCATTTTGTGGTTTTGATGTGCTTGATTTGTGATTGCAGCGAAAACGAATGAACGCGCAGCGCACTGTGACGAAGGTGAGGAAAGGATTACTCAATTTAATTAGAATATTTGCAAAGGCAACGCAAATGTTTTTAGAGTAAAATCGGGGTTAGCAGTTCGAGTCTGTATATTTTGTATACTTAATGAGATTTCTTCATAAAACTAAGAGACAATGGTCGAAAAGGGTTTATAATTCATGAATTTTGATTTTGATTTCATTTGCAAATATCTCGAAACATTATGCTATAACAATCCAACAACTTAAGGTTAGTTTCAAAGGATTTAGTTTTTTCTTGTTGCAATAAATTTCACAAGAGTCTCAAGTGACATATTACGCACACGAAAAGGTGTCAAATAGGCACGACTACAATGCGTTCTCATTTTTTGACGGCATTAGTTGTTGCACATTTGGTTCTTTGACACTTCGTTAATTAACTCGCGCCTAAAATTAAAATCTCAGATTTCAAAGAAAATATAGCGTTAAAAAGAACATCTAAGCAAAAAAAGATATATCGATATCTAACACATTATCACCATTGGAAGATCGCTAAAATGCGTCCAGCGAACTCCTTCACGTTCAGTAATATTCCGTACATCTTTGGTTCTTGTTACAAAGTTGCAAATTCTCAGTAAAGAGCGGTAAATGTGAACCACCTACAAATAAATCTTTCAAACAGCTACCGACTTGGTATAAATGAAATAAATCTTCAGCATCGCAGGAAGATAAGGTGAAACCTTTGTGACAATTGAAGTACTAAACGAGACAGAATGTTTTGTGATATGAGTGTTTATGAATAGTTTTGTTTCTTAAAGGAAGAAAGTGGAAGTGCTCAAGCGTAAAGTGGATTGTGCGTGATCACAAATCCTTTTATCCCCATAAGCAGATTTTGTACTAATATGCTACAACGACACGAACACAGAATTGAGATCCAAGCGTAAGCAAACAGAAGTGCGAGAGGATCACATGCGATCACCATTTGTCGCATCTGAAAGATGATCAGTGATATACATTTGAGTGCCTATTTGTCTGCTGTGAAAATGCTTTATTGTGCGGTCTTGCAGCTTGGCAGCTTGGTGCTTTTTGTGTTGTTGCAAGAATCGTTTAAGCTGCGAAGCATAACATAGGTATTTCCGATTGTTTCAGATTTGCTCTCGAATGTAAGCTCTATGGTATTCAATATTAAGTAATCGGTTTGTAAAGAGTGAATAATGTAAATGTAGGTAGTACTTGAAAAACCGCTGTTCTAAATAGTTCTTAATATCCAAATATTTTCTTAAATAGAGGGATTTGCAACAATTTATTTGAAAGCACGTCAGACAGCGTGTTTTTCCTATAATGATGCAAAATTCCCTTTTACGAGACCTTGTTTACGGCATCTAATGCTGCTTTTTCATTACGCATGCCCATTCTTTACACTTCTGTACGTGCTCCATCATTCAAGTTGTATTCATTTTTCACCAACATAGAAATTGAGCAAAAAGAATATAATGTTTGTCAATAAAATTTGGTTCGAATTGGGAAAATATTTTGTGGGATATTAATTTTATGCTTAAAGCCGGTGATATGGTATCATTTGTTATATTTTGTATTTCAATGTGATCCGCTTTGACAAGTTCGACTTTTTTTAATTTAATTGGTGACTCCGGTTGACTTTATGTATTCGTTAATATTGGTTGTTGTGGTAGATTTCTTAATTATATTATTCTACTTAAATGACTGTCACTCATTTCAAAATTCGTGATATCTTCCTTCAGATATATATCAGTTCTATACTGTTTAAAGCAGATATTTATATAAAATATGGTATCTGGCTTATGCTTAGTTGTAAGATTATAACTACTACTAAGATAATTATTTTTCTGACTATTTTATTCTTTGTATTTATATCTGACATACTTTGTATAAAAAAGACGAACAGTTATCGTAAAAAAATAATCGAGTTAGATGTAGGGTTATATCTTCTTCTTTACTGGCATAGACACCGCTTACGCGATTATAGCCGAATTAACAACAGCGCGCCAGTCGTTTCTTCTTTTCGCTACGTGGCGCCAATTGGATATTCCACTTGGTCCTTTCAACGGAGTGGAGGCCTTCCTCTTTCTCTGCTTCCCCTCGCGGGTACTGCGTCGAATACTTTCAGAGCTGGAGTGTTTTCGTCCATTCGGACAACATGACCTAGCCAGCGTAGCCGCTGTCTTTTAATTCGCTGAAAGGACCATAAATCTTTCGCAGAACTTTTCTCTCGAAAACTCGCAACGTCGTTGTTGTTGTCATCGTCCAGGCCTCTGCACCATATAGCTGGACGGGAATTATGAGTGACTTATAGAGTTTGGTTTTTGTTCGTCGAGAGAGGACTATGGTTCTCAATTGCCTCCTGAGTCCGAAGTAGCACCTGTGGTGGTGTTTACGCTAGTTCCAAGATAGACGAAGTTATCTACGACTTCAAAGTTATGACTGTCAACAGTGAGAGCCAAGTCGCGAGTGCGACGACTGTTTGTTTGATGACAGGAGATATTTGGTCTTGCCCTCGTTCTCTACCAGACCCATTTGCTTTGCTTCCTTGTTCAGTCTGGAGAAAGCAGAACTAACGGTGCGGGTGATGAGGCCGATGATATCAATATCATCGGCATACGCCAGCAGCTGTACACTTTTATAAAAGATTGTACCTGCTCGATTAAGTTCTGCAGCACGAATTATTTGGGGATTGGGGAATCGGGTTCGCCTTCTCCTGGCGTTGTACGTTCACTGCCATTCAGCAGGCTGGAGAAGTGCTCCCTCCATAATTTAAGTATGCTCTGGGCATCGGTGATCACCTTTGGGGGATCTACAAGAGTATGCTCCGGTCTTGAAACCTTCTGTTAGCCGACGCATTTTTTCGTAGAATTTTCGAGCAATACCCCTGTCGGCCAACTTATCAAGCTCTTCACATTCACGCATTTCGGCCTCTTTTTTTTTCTGTCTGCAAATGCGTCTCGCTTCCCTCTTCAACTCTCGGTATCTATCCCATCCCGCACGTGTTGTGGTCGATCGTAACGTTGCGAGGTAGGCAGTCTATTTTCTCTCCGCTGCGACACGTACCAGCTGTTCTTTTGCATCTTCCGAAAACCAATGGCTCCGGTTGCAGCTGTACGTAAGGAGTTTGAAATGCCGTCCCACAGTTCCTTTATACCGAGTTGTTGTTGGAGTGCAAGCCCAGTAGAAAATCGTTCTGCTATCTGTTGTGATTGCAGCTTCTCGACGTCGAACCTTCCTTGTGTTTGTTGACGTGCGTTTTTTGCTGCACAGAGGCGGATGCGAATCTTGGCTGCAACAAGATAGTGGTCCGAGTCGGTGTTAGGACCTCGGAGCGTACGCACATCTAAAACACTGGAGACGTGTCTTCCGTCTACCACAACATGATCGATCTGGTTGGTAGTTTTTCGACCCGGAGACAGCCAGGTAGCTTGATGAATCTTCTTGTGCTGGAATCTAGTACCACAGATAAACATATTTCGGGCCCCGGCGAAATCGATCAGCCTCAACCCATTTGGGATGTTTTGTCGTGGAGGCTGAATTTACCGACCGTAGTGCCAAAGATAACTTCTTTGCCCACCCTGGCGTAAAAGTCGCCAAGCAAGAGTTTGACATCGTGGCGGGGGTAGCTCTCAGAAGTGCGCTCCAAGCGCTCATAGAAGGCATCTTTGGTCACATCGTCCTCTCTACCGTCGGGGCGTGGGCGCAAATCGGCGATTTGTTGAAGAATCTCGCTTTGATATGGATTGTGGCTAAACGTTCATTCACCGAACTGAATGATAGTACTCGGCGACGGAGTCTCTCTCCCACCACGAATCCCACACCAAACTTACGCTGCTTTATATGGCCACTGTAGTAAATGCCAGAAGGACCTACTCGTTTCTGTCCTTGTCCCGTCCATCGCATTTCTTGGACGGCGGTGATGTTAGCCTTTATTTTCACGAGGACATTAACCAGCCGAGCAGCGGCACCTTCCCAATTAAGAGACTGGACATTCCAGGTGCATGTCCTCAATTCGTAGTCCTTATTTCGGTTGCCATGGTCGTCATCTAAAGGGGGGTCACTCATCCGAGGCTTGTTGTTTCTTTTCATTGGTATGATTTTTACGTTGCGGGTCCCAAACCCAGCGCACAACCCTGGGGAGGGGATGTTTCGCCTTCTCACAGAGGATACTTGGTCAAAGACCGGAAGTCGTGAGCTGCTTGAGTCATATGTAAAAGAATCGTTTCTGGCCACTCCTAAGTGAATGGCGATCAGAGAACTTTCCTCACTTGCGTGAACTTCTACACATGACTCCATCCTCCAAATATATAAGTGAGTAATCAGGATGATGAGAATAATGGAAGTCCAAGTGTCTGTTCGTCCGTTTGTCTGTCCGTCTGTGCAAGCGATAACTTGAGTAAAAATTAAGATATCTCAATGAGAGTTGGTATATGTATTCCTTGACAGAAAAATGAGGACTAGTTCGTATCGGATCACTGCCACGCCCACAAAAGGCCATTAATTAAAAATATATAAAATGCCATAACAACGCACTAAATTAAGATTAAGAAAAAATAGGTTTAATGTATATACCTCCTAATTCGCTAAAGCATAGAGGTTTCCTCCATGACAGACCTTGTTTTTTGAGCCAACTTTGGCAAGGCTCGGAAGAAAATACCCATCTTGTCAGCATTATAAATATCCCTATCCTATATCCTATTCAGCTTATATATTAACCGCAGCACGTTCACGAAAAATAAACCGAAAATTTATGTTATTCATTTGTGTAACCAGGCGTTAGTAGCCAGAAAATTATTGATACCGAATCTTTGGGAGATTTCTTTGATTTCGCTTGTATTTGTCTTGCCAAATCAATTCGGAACGCATTTCATCAATTCTTTTTCCATCTATTTTCACGTACGATCCTTTTATTTCAACATTATTTCCAGAAATCTATTTCATTCGAATAATTTATTTATTTTTTAGATGAGATTTAGAGTGAGCCAATTATAAATCTGATAACAAAAATTCTTGATATAAGTAGAGTAAAAATTTTAAAGTGAAAAAGCCACTCAATTTATTTAAGGAAGATAATTTATGGATCGAAACAAATATTAAGACAAACATTTTGTAACTTTCAATTATTTTTTTACACGGAGGGAGTTCTTTTTACCCGTTGAATTTTTTTTGTGTAAATATAGTCTTACACGTTTGAGGAGATCACTGTCAGTAAAGATTTTTTTTTTAACCATAGTTGAGTCATTTGTTCTAAAAATGGACATAAACTTGGTGCATGAAAGAAACAGAGTTTTTGTCTAATATAACTGTTTCTGGTAGAAAAGGTTTATTGGTTTTATATATTTAAAAGTTTTTAATCTCTTGAAAAAAATGACATTTGGATCGAAACAAATATAAGACCAAGATCATGTACACCCAATTCTTTTTTTACACGGTTCCTTTTTACACGGATTTGAAGTTACACGTTTCAATATCACTGTCATGTAATTAGGTTTGTTTTGACCAGCAGCTTTTGGTCATCGGTTGTAAAATGCATTTTGAACAAAGAGCAAATATTAAATTTTGTTTTAAACTTGGGAAAACGTTTACTGAAACATTTCAAATGATGAAAAATGTTTATGGTGATCAGAGCCTTACCCGTAGTAATGTGCATGAGTGGTTTAAGCGATTCCAAGAAGGTCGTGAGGACCTCTGTGACGATCAGAAGTCGGTCGTCTTCAGAAGTCAAAAATAAAGACAATGCTGATTTGTTTTTACGATTCCGAGGGTATTGTATTATTGCATTCGTCGTGCTCGACCACAATACCGTGAGGCAGGGTCCTGGCGCCTGTTGCACTATAATGCGCCGTGTCATCGGTCGACGCTGGTCAATGATTTTTTGACAAAAAACTCCATATTAACCATTAATCACTCACCCTACTCACCTGATCTGGCACCCTGTGATTTTTACCTATTTGGAAAACTTCATTTGCCAATGAAAGGACACTGGTTTCAGGACATTTCAGCTATCCAAAAGGCGACGACCGATATCCTCAAGAGCATTCCGAAAAATGACCTTAAACACTCATTTGAAATGCTAATTGACCGGGCTAAACGCTTATCGAAGCACAAGGAAACTACTTTGAATAAAAAAATATAACTTTTGAAAAATATTAATTTTTTTGTTGTTTTTTTTTAACAGTCCTGTTTCTTTTGCGACAGACGTTGTACATAGTTGTAACTGGGAAATCCCCTTATTCGATTACTCTTACCTACACATTTTGTTCGCATGATATTTACATTGCTGAAATGGATATCCCCAGTGATGATACCGACTTTAGTCCAGTTCGTCGCAAACAATTGTGCTTGTTATCAAGTAGTTTATGTAGCTGTGTAAATATTTGTTATAATTTTTCTGTTCTTAATTCAGGATTAACAGATTTTTTTGTTTATTGCTTGCTCTACCAATTGTTCACCTGTATAAATTATGTATTTTAAGTTTTAATGCTCAATAAAATGCCATATGAAAATACAATTTGTATGCATATCTGAAATTTTATAGTTTTCAACATTTTTTACACGTTTTTTCGAAGTAAATATAGTTCTTTATTTCATCTTACACGGTTTTCAGATGACATGGACCGTATCCCCCGTTTTACTATAGGAAACGCCTCTTGTTTTACACGGTTTATACTCTTGCAACTTTCAAGAATCAAAGCGAGGGAAATACTTTGCATCTATTCAAGATCAACCAGAGAATCGAACAATCGAAATTTAAGCAATTTAATACATCCATATACTATATATAATGCATATAGTGCATACAGACACATAACGATAGTTGGAAAAACGAAATTTTACCAATATCACATACTATTAACATGTCACTTACTAAAAAACTAATCATATAGAGTAAAGCCAGCCGGATGTTCGAAAATTCTGATATTGGCTACATGGGGGCTGGTCAAGTTTTCGCTCAAATTTATCTATTTTAGGCACAAAAATACACTGATATGAGTAAAACGCGCTCTTTCATTCTCATTGACATAACTCAAATATTGGCCTATATATGCGTTACAGAGTCACCTGGAAGTTCGAAAACCTTTATATTAGGCCCGATTCAACCCATTTTTGACATATTGTCATAAGGTGGCATACAAATGTGTAAAATTTTATTCCGTTTCTGATGCTTTCAACCATACGGACGACATGACCTAGCCATCGCAGCCTTAATTTGCTCTCGCTGTCTCTTAATTTGCTCAACTATGTCTATGTCAATGTCATCGTTCCATCGAATGCGACATTCGCCGTGGTCAATGCGCAAAAGACCATAAATCTTCTGCAGAACCTTTTTTTGGAAAACTCGTAACGTCGATTCATAAGATGTTATCATCGTCCATGCTTTTGCATCGTATAGCAGGACGGGAATAATGAGTGTTTCATAGAGTTTGGTTATTCTTCGTCGAGAGAGAACTTAACTTCTCAATTGCCTACTCAGTCCAAAGTAGCACCTGTTGGCAAGAATTATTTTGCTTTCGATTTCGAGGCTGGCATTGTTGTTGCTGTTAATGCTGGCTCTAAGATATACGAAATTATCTACAATTTCGAAGTTATGTCAACAGTGACGTGGGAGCCTAGTCGCGAGTGCGATGACTGTTTGTTTGATGACAGGAGATATTTCGTCTTGCCATCGTTCACTACCTGACTTATTTGCTTTGCTTCCTTGCTGGAGAAAGCAGAACTAACGATGTTGGTGTTGAGGTCAATGATATCAATATCATCAGCATACTCCGGCAGCTCTACGCTTTTATAGAAGATTGTAACTTCTCTATTTAGTTCTGCAGCAGGAATTATTTTCTCCAAGAGTAAAATGAAGAAGTCACACGAAAGGGAGTCGCCTTGTCTGAAACCTCGTTTGGTATCGGATGGCTCGAAGAGGTTCTTCCCGATCCTCACGGAGGTTTTGGTATTGTTCAACATCAGTTTACACAGCCGTATAAGTTTTGCGAAAAATTGGGGATGTAGGCCTGGATTTTCTAAAAACTATCATTTTTGCCCTTGTTTTTCGACATCAAAATGGTTAAACCACTGTTAAAATGCCATTTTTCTCGGAAAAGCGCTCTATCACGCACTTGATTATAAAATTGCTTATAAAGTACGCTTTAGTTCAAGTAAATCGGTTAAATAATTCGCTCTCAATTTTGACGGCCGTATAAAAAAGTCAGTTTCGAAGAAGCGAGCGTCAAATTTATGGTACCTATACTGTCGCTGCATGAAGTGAAGTGATTCTGATGCCTATTTCTTCCAAATTTTTCGGAGTGTACCAATGAAACTTCGGGACTATATTTTTGAATAGTTTTTCAATTGTTTAGAGCAAAAAAAAATTTTTTTTTTTGAAAATTCTAAAGGTATTTCCCCCCTTAATTTCTTATATATAGGTAGCCTTAGCCAATTCGACAACAAAAAAATTGCAAGTGTTATACGCAATATTGAATGTATGCTAGTCCAACTAAAGCCCATAGTTGTCTCAAACTCCTGATAAGTCGCATGACCATAAGACATAAAGCAACATGTTAGAAAATTCAAATGGGTGTTTCAAACTTTACGCCAGATTAAAATTTGCCGCCATTTAGGTAGTAAAGTGTTGAAATCCCTAAAAAACCAAACGACAGTTAAAGCTCAATAAATCTTTACACGATAGTGCAACATGTCTTTAAGGGGGGAGCCTGCTTTAGAAGCTTCAAAAAATCGATAATTTTTTTTTTGCTTAAATCTCTTTAAAAATAATCTAAGAATATGTCCCCAAAGTTTTAGATGGGAATTCGAAATATTTTCGGAGTTAGAAGGGGAATAGTGACCGAGCGTCTAGCAGATATATGTATGAACGATTGGGCAGGATAGAAAAAAAAGTAAACGTCCTATCGAAACGAATCAAAATGCGTTGTATTTGGAATTACATTCTCCTCTAGGCGAACCTAAAATACCTTAAGAAAGTTAACATTAATCCGGTTTTAAACGGTTTAAAGTATTTTGTTTTTTTAAATGCATTTTTTTTAATCTGCGAAAAATTGTTGAACTTTTCACTTTTTCTTGAATTTTCTTGGTTCACCTAGGAATTACACTATTGAAACTTAAAAAATTCTTTTGTTTTTTGTTTCAGATGAAAATTGCGACCTGCATCTTACCAGCCACACAGAAATTGCACATTCGAGGCGCCTCCGTAAATTTCTTCAAACATGAAGAATATCTAATGTATAATAATAAAAAAATTTGAGAAGACTCCTCAAATATATAAGAATAAATGCGAAAAGTTTCATTTCAATCAGACATTTCTTTCCTTTCCAAAAATATCCTTGAAAATATAGATTTTTCGAAGCCTCTAAAGCAGGCTCCCCCCTTAATGTTGAACAACTAGCTGACCCCGCAGGCGTTGTTCTGCGTGAAATTATGTGTTTAGAAATGAAAAGAAAGTTGAAAGTCATTTACTTTTGATTTTTCTACATTTTTTTTTCAATGTCACACAGCTTGATAAATCTGTTCTGTTCCGGTGCGTATACAAGTATATACTTTATAGCTGGCCGTGTAAAAAACATAGCATTTCCAGATTTATGACTTCTAGCGACTATCTTTGTGTCCTGTTGATTGTCATCGCAAATGCAATTTTCACTGGATACTGAATACTGAAATGGCAAATCGTTGGAACTCAAAGGAATTCGTAAAACCAAGCATTCTGCCCCCTAGTATTCGATAGCTCCGTCACACAATACACAATTTTGGCGCATGAAGATTGTGAAACATTATAATGACAGATCCAACTTTGAGACGGAATGATGCTGCGGCATACCAAGCCTCTCCAAAGAATTTAGAAATTCCTCTGGATAATTCACGGCTTTGTCTTCATTGTCAAGACGATCGATTGATTTGTGCGAGCGCAAACCTCACGGAATTTGACTTTGAATCTTCCACTTTAAGTCATAAACATCGGTATTTTTTGGCAGCTAAAATTGCGCGTGCACTAAAGCCATCGTAGTTACGATAATTTAGCCAATGTTCGGATAAACATTCGAGATGAGTTCATCTTTCGTTGAAGTGAATTGATAAAAGGCAGGTGGATTTGATATCAAACCGTCCGTCCGTCCGTGCAAGCTGTAACTTGAATAAAAATTGTGATATCTCGATGAATCTTGGTAAAAAAGTTCGAGATCATAGATGGGCGTAATCGGACCACTGCCACGCCCACAAATCGCCATTAACTGGAAACACATAAGATGCCATAGCTAGCGCTAAATATACATAGATATAGAGCTGTAGTTTGGTACAGAGGATCGCAGTAGCAAGGGGCACCTGTGAAAAAAACTCGAACAACAACCACGCCTACTTCCCATATAGCTACGGTGACCATAATTTCAAATCGAAAAAAAGAACATTTTTTAAGAACAAATTTATTTAATTCAAGTAACAAATATTAACATAAAAAACATAAGTCAGTCTCCTTTGACTTACACAAATATATATATGTATGTATTAAAAAACTTATTTTTAAATTAAGTATTACATAAAAATATAAATATGCATTAATTGTACTTTTCAGAGGAATAAATTTTTGTAATCAAATTTTCTTCGTTTTGTAAGAAATTTTTAAACTCTATGCAGTTCATTTCATAATTGCACTTAGTAACTAAAATTGAGTTCACAGTCTCAATTTACATTTGCGATTTTTCGTTTGTCCATATATTATTTTAAATGGTAAATACCCTTTCTGTTGCAGCATTTGAGCCCGGTAAACCTAAAATAAAATTCGACTATTTTACATATATTTTGATAAGGTACATATTGTTTTTTTAAATGTTGAAAAATTTCAATCCATTTTTGGTCAACTGGCTTTTTCTTTTCCTCCCATTGAATAAGTTTATCTGGAGTTACATAACTTTTAACGCAGGTGAATTCATCAAACAATTCACTGTCATTAATATTACTGTTGCTTCTCTTTTCCATAGTCTACACAAAATTTTTTTCAACCTCATCCTAAGATGGCACTGTGCGCAGAAGAATCCATTCCATTACCTCAACCTCTTTAAATGCATAATCCCACTGGTTTATATAATCAACACAATTATTATAAAAGTTTTTAACGTGATCTTTAATTTCTCTTAAGTTTCCAGTTCCTGCTTTTTCAAACTCTCACGTGAGGTTCTTCATCAGGAGAGGTACAAAAATTGCATCTCTGCGTTCCGTGATTTTTAATTTAAGTTCCTTCATTAGTAAGGCAACTTCTATCATGCAAATATTCTGCGATTCAATCTGAATAATGTAATTATGAACAAGTAAGGAAGCTAAGTTCGGGTGTCACCGAACATTTTATACTCTCGCATGATAAAGTGATAATCGAGATTTCATTATACGTCATTTACATATTTTTCAAATACCGTATTTTTGTAAAGTTTTATTCCGCTATCATCATTGGTTCCTAATGTTTATACTCGTATTATACAGAAAAGGCATCAGATGGAATTCAAAATAGCGTTATATTGGAAGAGGGCGTGGTTGTTAACCGATTTCACCCATATTTCGTACATGTCATCAGGGTGTTAAGAAAACATTATATACCGAATTTCATTGAAATCGGTCTAGTAGTTCCTGAGATATGGTTCTTGGTCCATAAGTGGGCGGCGCCACGCCCATTTTCAATTTTTAAAAAAAGGCTGGGTGCAGCTTCCTTCTGCAATTTCTTCCGTAAAATTTAGTGTTTTGACGTTTTTTGTTAGTCGGTTAACGGACTTTTAGAGATTTTCAACATAACCTTTGTATGGGAGGTGGGCGTGGTTATTATCCGATTTCTTCCATTTGAACTGTATATGGAAATGCCTGAAGAAAACGACCCTGTAGAGTTTGGTTGACATAGCTATGGTAGTTTCCGAGATATGTACAAAAAACTTGGTACGGGGCGGGGCCACGCTCACTTTTCCAAAAAAATTGCGTCCAAATATGCCCCTCTCTAATGCGATCTTTTGTGACAAATTTCACTTTAATATCTTTATTTATGGCTTAGTTATGACACTTTATAGATTTTCGGTTTCCGCCATTTTGTGGGCGTGGCAGTGGCCCGATTTTGCCCATCTTCGAACTTAACCTTCTTATGGCGCCAAGGAATACGTGTACCAAGTTTCATCATGATATCTCAATTTTTACTCAAGTTACAGCTTACACGGACGGACGGACAGACGGACGGATTTCAACTCTACTCGTCACCCTGATCACTTTGGTATACATAACCCTATGTCTGACTCTTTTAGTTTTAGGACTTACAAACAACCGTTATGTGAACAAAACTATAATACTCTCCTTAGCAACATTGTTGCGAGAGTATAAAAAGAGATGCTTGACAATGAGTAAAGAAAAGCCACATTTCTGAGGTTGAGTTTTCAAAAAAAGTTTTTAAGAGGCTTGGGCAGTGAGGCTGTTCTAAAAAATATTTTTTTAGTGGTTTGAAAAGTTTTAAGATCCGTTCTATAGCTGGCTCTAGAGTAAGCCATGTTGTTTTACTAAAGCCTAGCATTTTTTTATATTCGACATCAACATTCTCACAAATTTCTTTTAAATGCTCTATTCTAAACGTGTATAGTATATATAAAAGTAAGAATATATTTTAACGACAATGACTTCAATATCAACCGGAAGACACTCTATTGAACTTGGTATGCAATTATTAACAATGTGAGCAGCACAGTTTACGCCAATAAGGATGCTGCCAGTGGATACTGCCAATTTATGGAAAAGATTATTTTTCCCGCGTCTTGCAGCTCCTCCAAAGTTACAATTAATGTTAGCTTCACAAGAGCAAGTAATTTCTCACTTAATGCAAACTTTTTCATGAGATCAAAAATATAATTTGTGAGTATATCTGACGATTCACCACGGAGATCATTTACTTCCAATATTTTTAATTGCACACCCTTCTCAGGCAGAAAATATCGAACAAGAACAGGACACATTTTCATACTTCCATGATTTGAGCAGTCGGAAAAAACGGCAATAAAATTGATAGCATTAAGATCAGCTTTCACTAGTTGCAATGCATGTGGTGCTAATACATTACAAACAATAGATTCACACTTGGTGCGAGCTGATGAACATTTTTTGTCAAAACATCTTTTAATGATTTTCGATGTGCAGTCATTGGAACGAAATGAAAAATTATGCTGCACAGTGTGATATGCCCAGGTGCCTTCATTTACGCTGCTTTTTCTTCGCTGATCGTCTATTGTACGTGTCCTTACAAAGCTCATCACGGGTTTGCTGCTAGAAGCTGCAATATCGGCTTTTCGATGTTTCTGAGATTGTAAATGATGCAGCACATCGTGTTTACCTGCATTGGCAATAGAGAAAACTGCAGAACATTTTGTACATTTCACTGTACCGCTGTTAATTTCCTTTATGAAGCTGTATTCTTCTTGTAGTTGTTTATTAAAAACGCATTTTCTGCGGGAAGGAGGCATTTTGTAAGGCTAAAACAAAAGAATTCTTCCCAATTTAAGTTTTTAACACTACTGGCAATAAAACTTACCTAGTTGTTTGTCAATAGAACATTACAGAAAGCAAAATAATTCAAACCCGCAATCAGCTGTTCACATCAGGAATGACAATTTAATATTGATAATACCTTAATCATTAAAGGGCTGTCCAGTAGTAGATACTTATTAAGCTGCTAAATTTCAGAACAAAAAACAGTACGTTCGGAAAAAATAGACCATTTTTGCCATTTTCACAAAAAAAAAACCGCAGAACAGGTGCTTCAAAATCAGTGAAGTACTGCGAAAATCAGTACGGATGGTCACCGTACATATAGCACAATTTTAAATTCCATTTGATTCATTGAGTTTCCTGTACACAAATCAACAATAAATAAATTTAACGAGATTAAACTTTGCACGAATAATGCTTTTAGTGCATGCCATCTTATGACCAAAAATGTTTTAAATCCAACGAAAACTGTTCAAGCCCTTAGGTACCTTATAGTGGACCCCAGTACCTATAGTTGACTTTTAACCAAAAATATCGGTGAATGTGTGAGATATAAAATTGAAATTCAGACAGAATCTTTTTCCTGCAGTAGTAATTCTGTGTATCCAAAATGGGTGCAATCGGGTCAATACTTCCCTGAGCCCCCATTTACCTAATATAAAGATAATTGAACTTTCGGGTGACTTTGTACCGTATATATCGGCCAATATGTGAGTTATTTCAGTGAAAATGAGCTAACGTTTTTTACTCATAACAGTGTATGTTTGTGCCCAAAATACATAATTTTGAACGAAAACTTGACTTACCCTCCCTATAACCAATATCAGGACTTTCGAACATCCGGCTGACTTTACTCTACAAAGTGCGTTGCAAAGTAAACAGGACTTAAAAAAAAAACTAATGGTTTTTTTCGGCAGAATAAAATTATTTTTTTTTTTTGTTCAAAATAGTCTCCTTCTGCTTCAATACAGCTTTTTGCACGGTCCAAAAGCATGTCGAAGGAGTGTTTTAGCTTGTTGGCCGGTATGATCGCCAGTGCCGGTGCAAGCCTTTTGAATGGCCTCTCCGTCTACATAATGCTTTCCTTTCATGGGCTAATGCATTTTTCCGGAAAGGAAGAAGTCGCACGGTGCCATATCAGGTGAATACGAGGAGTGATTAATGGTTAAAATGTGACTTTTGGTCAAATAATCGGTTTTATGATGTTCTGCGAATGTTGGATTCGGAGCAATTTTTGGTCGTCAGTCAATTTGTGTGGAACAAACCGTGCACACACCTTTCGTAAGCCCAAATGTTCGGTCAAGATGCGATAAATCGATGTTTTGAAAATGTTCTATTCAATTTCCATGAATTTCAATAATGATTTCGGCTGATTTTTGATGAATTCACTCACAGTGATCACGGATTTTGATTGGCCCACATGTTGATCGTCATTTATGTCCTCACGACCGCTTTGAAAACGTTGCAAACATTCGTGCACTCTGCTACGGGATAGGCAATCATCGCCATAAACTTGTTTTATAAATTGAAACGTTTCAGTAAAAGTTTTACCAATTTTAAAACTAAATTTAATGTTGGCTCTTTGTTCGAAGCTCATTTTCGCACCGTTAACACAAACATACTGACACTTAAAACGCAATAACTTCACTTCCAATTGATGAAATATCATGAAATTTTCACTGGACAATCGATAAAGATACCAGCTTCTAAAGCATCAGTCGACAAATAGATGGCGCCACCAAAGGGGCGCTAGATGCAAAAAGTCCAGTTTACTTTTCAACCCACCTTGTACTCGTATATGATTAGTTTATTAGTAATTAACATGTTAATAGTATGTGGTATTGGCAAACATAGATGAAATCTGGTCGATACTACCCCAACTTCCATATACTAAAAATAATCGTTTTTCTAACAAACCTTATGTGTCTGTCAGTATAGGAGTTATGTATAGTATATGTATCTATAAGATTGCTTGGATTCCGATCCTGTGGTTGACATTTTACGCTTTAAGGTATTTCCCTGGCATTGATTCCTTCAAGTTTCAAGAAAATAAAATGTTCGGTTGCACCCGAATTTAGCCCTTTCATACTTATTATATATAAGGTATGTATTTCAAAAATAATGAAAAAATAATGTGTATATGGCTTGAGGAGTTTGGAAAATTTATACATACATACATTAAATCTATTAGAGGGCGTCAGGTGCAGTCTTTAATACAATTTGTTTTACTTAATAACAGTATTTTGCACCGTATAGTAGGACGGGGATGATGAGTGAGTTGTAGAATTTGGTCTTTGTTCGTCGAGAGAAGACTTTACTTCTCAATTGTATACTCATTCCGAAGTACTTAGCACCTGTTGACAAAATTTATTCCACGTTGGATTTCGAGGCTAACATTTTTGACTGTCAAAAGTGACGTGGGAGCCAAGCCGAGAGTGCGACTATTTGGTTGACGACAGAAGATATTTCGACCCCTAGCAGACCCATTTTCATTGACTACCAGAAACATTTGACTCGTTTCCTTATCCAGTCTGGAGAAAGCAGAACTAACGGCACCTTCATTATGGCCAATGATATCGATGTCATCAGATAATGCCAGCAGTTGTACACTCCTGTAGGAGATTGTACTTTCTCTGTTCAGCTCGAATTATTTTAACCAGCACAACCTAGTGCATCGCATGATAGGGACTCGCCTTGTCTGAAACCTCGTTTTGCATCGAACGGCTCGGTGAGGTCTTTCCTGATTCCGACAGAGCTTTTGGTATTGCTCAACGTCAGCTTATACAGCCGTATTAGTTTTTCGGGGATACCAAATTAAGTCATAGCGGCATAATGGCAGCTCTTTTTTTGTTGTCAAAAGCAGCTTCAATACAGCCTTGAAATCCAACGCAAAATAACTCTTGCCAACAGGTGCTACTTTGGACTGAGTAGGCAGTTGAGAAGTAAAGTCCTCTCTCGACGAACAAAAACAGAACTCTATAAGTCTCTCATTATTCCCGACAACTAACAGCATCTGATGAATTGACGTTACGAGTTTTCGAGAGAAAGGTTCTGCGGAAGATTTATCGTTCTTTGCGCGTTGGCCACGGCGAATACCGCATTCGATGGAACGATGAGTTGTATGAGATATACGACGACATTGACATAGTTCATCGAATTAAAAGACAGCGGCTGCGCTGGCTAGATCATGTCGTTCGAATGGACGAAAACATTCCAGCTCTGAAAGTATTCGACGCGGTACCCATTGGGGGAAGCAGAGGAAGACCTCGACTCCGTTATATATACTTGAAATCTCCAATTGGCGCGTAAGCGGTTTCTACGCCAGTAAAGAAGAAGAAGAAGAGGTTGTATGAAGTTTATGTCACATTAATCAACATACCTTGCTCAAAATCAGTGCTGTGCAGCGGAGAAGTGTTGTTAAGCACAATCGCAGCTAAACTTGAATTTTTCGTACAAAATACGTTTTAGAAGCTGTATTTTGGCGAAATTTCGCACGTTAACGGAAATTGCAGCGAAGCGAATAGGCGGCTAAACGGAACACACTGTATCTATGTTAAAGCGTGCAACACAAACACGTACATATCTGCATATTTTTTGTTACTGTGAGCAATTTTAAAATGGCTATTCTTAAAATATGTTTTTTTAAAAGGCAATTTTACTGCCTCTTAACCGCATTTGTAATTTGAGTATTTAAATATTAAAGGTGCTGGAAAAAACCAACCTGGGGGCATTTTTTATATTAGGATGCAATTGCGGCAGTGTCTGCTTACACCACATTGCTATGATTTATTTTCGCAATATAAATCATAAATTTTTTTATTATAATTCCATACATACATATGTATGTATTTATGCACTTCGAAAGTGTTAACCACAATTGAATACGGACGAGTTACATAAACAACAACATTCGCAATTACTGTTCGGAAGGGCAATAATTATTGTGCATTGGCATTAATAGCATTTCGCAATTAAATAAATTGTTGCTGCTAAAATAGCAATTTGCTGCTGCAACACATTCCAGTAGCGGCGGCATGAACAGCGCTTACCAGAAGTATTGTTTTTGCGAGAGTATTGGTAAATTCATATCCTATATGTATATGGGTATCTACATATGTACAATATGTACTTACATAGTATATAAATATGTGTTTGTGGAATATTTAAATGTTGTAACAGCGGTTTTTGTTACCATCCTTTGAAATTTAGAAGATTTCTACGAGTATATTGTCACTTAAAATGCAAAATAATGTAACGTCACCATTCATAATCTAAAAAGAGTACATATTAAAGATAGCACGGTAGGTTTCCTGTTAATCGGTAGTAAAATTTGATAATGGGAGTGACACCGCTCACTCAGTAGTCGAAATCGGATGGACTCTAAATTGACGAAATGAGTGATCTAGCCTCTTTATACTGTATTATCCGTATTGGTTTCTTGTTATTTGATTGACTTTATGCCAAATATGTTGATCAATGCGTGGATTACCTTAATAAAACTGTATGGAATTATGTTCTTAAGAAAATTTTACTATAATTATTCCAGGACTTTTCTTGTTTCAATATATTTATTTTCGATTGACTTTGTGTATAAGTCAATATTTGTGACACCACGAACGAAATTATGTGGACATATTTTCTTGACCTGTACGTAGTTCAACACTGTTAACATTGACGTTTTCGTTATAGATATGCCCAATACATTAAATTTCGTTCGTTTTGACTTTGTTTATAATTTCGGCTTCTTTTATGACGTAGACACCGGTTACGCGGCTATAGAAGAGTTTACAACAGCGCGTCAGTCGTTCTTGGTTTTCGCTGTTTGGGGTCAATTGGAAATTCCAAGTATAGCCTTCTCCACTTGGTCTTGGTGCCGGTGCTGTGGCTTACTGGGAGAAAGGTCTTTCAGCATTTCTTCATGTACTACGAAAATGGGGGAAATCAAATGATAACACGGTCACGCACTACTTCACAGATATGTTGAAACCTTCTGAAAGTGCGATAACTCATTAAATAAATGCCTCAGGGGTATTAAATTTGACACTCTAAAGGTACGAAAGTGTTTCATGGGAGTCGTTGTCTAAATTGGGGCTACAACCGCGCTTACTTTATATATAGTATATCACAATTTTAAATTCAATAGGAATCTATCACTTTGTTGTATACAAATCGAGAGCCAATGATGACCTACAAGGTCTGTCGCAAAAGAAACATAACTTTTTAAATATAACTGTTTCTGGTGGCGCCACCTATTGGTGGGTATATGAAATAAAAAGTTTGATCTCTTGTTGACATTTCGTAAAAATTTTAAGACAATTGGATAACTACAATCGATGTTATCGATCAAAAAGTGACAGCATCTTTTGGTCATCGGTCGTAAAATGCATTTTGAACAAAGAGCAAATATTAAATTTTGTTTTAAACTTGGGAAAATGTTTACTGAAACATTTCAAATGATGAAAAAAGTTTATGGTGATCAGTGCCTATCCCGCAGTAATGTGCATGAGTGGTTTAAGCGATTCCAAGAAGGTCGTGAGGACCTCTGTGACGATCAGAAATCGGTCGTCTTCAGAAGTCAAAAATAAAGACAATGCTGATTTGTTTTTACGATTCCGAGGGTATTGTATTATTGCACGATAATACGCCGTGTCATCGGTCGACGCTTGTCACTGATTTTTTGACAAAAAACTCCATATTAACCATTAATCACTCACCCTATTCACCTGATCTGGCACCCTGTGATTTTTACCTATTTGGAAAACTTCATTTGCCCATGAAAGGACACTGGTTTCAGGACATTTCAGCTATCCAAAAGGCGACGAGCGATATTCTCAAGAGCATTCCGGAAAATGACCTTAAACACTCATTTGAAATGCTAATTGACCGGGCTAAACGCTTATCGAAGCACAAGGAAACTACTTTGAATAAAAAAATATAACTTTTGAAAAATATTAATTTTTTGTTGTTTTTTTAACAGTCCTGTTTCTTTCGCGACAGACCTTGTAGAACTAAAAGTTTGAACTTATAGCGCATTTAAGTTTTACCATTTTATTTGAAAAAATAGTCGAAACGAAACTATAACTTTTCAAGTACCGATATCGAATATGTGTCTTTTTACTTTTTACCAAAAATATCAATGAATCTATGAGGTATCTTAATAAAAGACAGAGAGCATATATTTCTGGAAATTATAATGTGATCTCAAAGTGTATAACATCATTTCAATACTTTTCTGTGCTCCCATGTACCTAATGAGAATATTTTCGAACTTGTAGTTGACTTTATGTCGATAATGCAGATAATTTTGATTTTGATTTGAGAGGTCTATCCCTAATAACAGTGTATTCTTCTGCATAAAATGGACAAAATCGGGTCTTAGCACCATATACATATACTTGAGTAATTGCAAAGTCCTTATATACGCGTTATAGTGATTTATGTATTTGGAGCTGGATCTACTTATAAACCTAATATCTGTAATTTACCTTATGTACCTTCTGTAGTTCAGTTTATATCTACACATATTGTTTGAATTAATTCTTCTTCTTCTTTATTGGCGTATTGAATTAATTACTTACTGTTAAAAACTGCTGAAAACGAGATAAAACAATATATACACGAGATGATATGAGAGGGATTTTTAGGAAACGAGACTATATGAGACCTTGGACGTCTCACCGCCCATTTAGGTGAAACCTCATATCTCAGGACCTGCTCGATCGATATCGATCAAACTTGGTATGCATTATTATGTGGCCGTTCTTATGTTCTAGTAAACTAGGCCACGTCTACTTCCCATATAACACTATTTTAAATTCAATCTGATTCATTCGTTTTCCAATATGAAAATCAGCATCATACACGTACGAGTATAATCATTTTCTTTTCTCTGTTTGAGTCATATATGTACATACATATGTATGTATTATAGCCAGCAATGATCCTACCTTAATATATAGTTTGCCAAACCTAAAAGCATTTCTCGTGGTTTGTTTTATGAAAAGCGCAAGAGTATAGAATGATCGGTTACACCCGAACTTTGTCCTTCCTTTCTTATTTCTATTTCATATATGTATGTATTTATGGGTGGTTGTTCATATTTTCTAAATAATCATATTTATATATTTTTACACAGGTACAGGTAATAACAGATATAAACAATGCAACTGTAAATACTTAAATGTGAATTAATTGCAATCCAATTTTGAACAGTAGCACCGCATGAAATTATTATCCCGTTACCGACAAATTGGATTAACCGTAGATGCAAATCAGTGAGCTGAAGAAAAAATGAAAAGCATGCACATAAAGATGAGTACCCAAGCAATGCTCAAGACCACTTCTGTGAAGAAAAGTTCCGCATAGTATTTGCCCTTGCGCATAAGTGTGTAGGTAAGTTAGGGTAGTTGTAATGTGTCGAAGAAACACTACGGGAAAGAACACGAACGCTTCTTCGGCTTAGAACGGCTAATACAGCGCCTGGCGCCAAGTAAGTCAACTGGAAAAATTGAAAACTCAAAACCGGTGGTTTGTCGATAAGAAAATTGCAATTTTGTAACCAGCTTATTATAGAGATGAGCCAATCACGGCGAGCGTTAGATGAAGGTATGCGCATAATTTTTAAGTCCTCAGCGGTCCAGCTATAAGCGCAGTAAAATATTTGTATTCGAGTTTGGGAACGCCAATTATGCGCTTAATATTATTTTACTAGGCATTTGATTGTTACAAGATTCTTATCATTGACAGTATTGCAAAACAAATGTACGATCATGATAGAGACGTGCAGGCGGCTGTTTAAAATTCTGTTGGGTAAGGGTAAATATTTCAACAAATCGATAAGAACGCTTAAATGCTCATTTCGTTTTCAAAATATTAAGCACGGAATTCAGCAAAATGTAATTACACTTTCTTTTCAGATACATACTTGTATACATATGTATGTATGTACGTTTAAATGCGTTTGCGTATGCATTTGTATTGATTCCAAAATACCTGAAGCTCGTTATTTTATTTAAAGTAATCCAGAGTCATGTACTCTCGTAGGCTAAGGGGTTAATTCAAATGATCTCAAACGACCGCGTGAGTAGATGAGAATTATTGTTACAAATAAATGATGAATAATTTCAGTCATTATACACTTATCGAACGGATACACTGCATGCGTTCGTATATACAAATATGATTAGGGACGGAATTTATAAGTAGGTATGTGAAACTTCGATATTTAGGAAAGTTTTTATCGTTGTCTAGCCATGTTTGGCAGTTTGAATATATTATTTTTGGAAGTACCAATATTTAAGAAGTAAAGTTAACCGAATGCTTGAGAGTTCTGATGCTAGTTATATGAGGTCTGGGTCACGCTTTACTCGATTTTATCCATTTTAGACACGAAGATGCACCGTTATTGGGAAACACGCACAGTAAATTTTTATTAAGATAATTCACATATTAGATAAATTTTGGAAAAAAATCAACCAGAAGTTCAAAAATATTTCTATTAGGAATTATTGGACCGATTCGACCTATAGACAAAATATTATCAGGAAAGTACACTCTCCGAACTTTTAATGGAGGAGGTATTTTAACATAATAACGGTTATTTAAAAATTAAAATTTCGCGACTTCGGGGAGCCAAGTATCAATTTTGTATTATGTTAATACCACATTTGCTGTTTTGGTCCATTTATTTCTCTTGATCCATTGATCCATCACTTTCTGAAATGGTCCACTTTTAATGCATTGTTTTAGGAAATTTACTCAAATTAAATGAAGAATGAAATTTCCCAAAAAAAAATATGAAAAGAGATATTTGTTAAACTAGATATGATGTTCTCATCTGACAAGAAGTAAAAAAATTGAAAACTAAAAGGCGGAGGACCTTCTCCCTAAGCTCTCGATCTAAAAGAACAAATTTCGAAAATAGGAACTTCGCTTCGCCCAGTGCATGTATCTATATAATATTCATCGGGACGAGGAACCTTATGTAATAGTGGTCTCATTCCATATAACATTTTACAGTTATTTCTTTATCTCTAACTGAAACCTGATTTGCTACTCGGCTTGCACTCCTGCTATCTGAGAGCACTCGTCAACAACTCGGTATAAGGGAACTGTGGGACGGTATTTCAAACTCCTTACATACAGCTGCAACCGAAATCATTGGTTTTCGGTAAGTGCAAAAGAACAGCTGGTACGACGAGGAGTGCCGTGTCACAGCGGAGAGAAAACAGACTGCCTACCTCGCAACGTTACGATCGACCACAACACGTGCGGGATGGGAGAGATACCGAGAGTTGAAGAGGGAAGCGAGACGCATTTGCAGACAGAAAAAGAAGGAGGCCGAAATGCGTGAGTACGAAAAGCTTGATAAGCTGGCCGACAGGGGTAATGCTCTAAAATTCTACGAAAAATGAGGCGGCTTACAGAAGATTTCAAGACCGGAGCATACTCTTGTAGAACCCCCAAAGGTGATCTAGTCACCGATGCCCAGAGCATACTTAAATTATGGAGGGAACACTTCTCCAGCCTGCTGAATGGCAGTGAACGCACAACGCCAGGAGAAGGTGAACCCGATTCCCCAATCGATGACGATGGAGCATTGCCCGACCATGAAGAAGTTCGAATACCAATTGCCCGCCTGAAGAACAACAAAGCGGCAGGGGCCGATGGATTGCCGGCCAAGCTATTCAAACACGGCGGCGAAGAACTGATAAGGAGCATGCATCAGCTTCTTTGTAAAATATGGTCGGATGAAAGCATGCCCAACGATTGGAATTTAAATGTGCTCTGCCCAATCCACAAAAAGAGACAATCTGCGCCAACTACTGTGGGATAAGTCTCCTCAACATCGCGTATAAGGTTCTATCGAGCGTATTGTGTGAAAGAATAAAGCCCACCGTCAACAAACTGATTGGACCTTATTAGTGTGGCTTTAGACCTAGCAAATCAACAACCGACCAGATATTCACCATGCGCCAAATTTTGGAAAAGACCCGTGAAAGGAGAATCGACACACACCACCTCTTCGTCGGTTTCAAAGCTGCTTTCGACAGCACGAAAAGGAGCTGCCTTTATGCCGCGATGTCTGAATTTGGTATCTCCGCAAAACTAATACGGCTGTGTAAACTGACGTTGAGCAACACCAAAAGCTCCGTCAGGATCGGGAAGGACCTCTCCGAGCCGTTCGATACCAAACGAGGTTTCAGACAAGGCGACTCACTATCGCGCGATTTCTTCAACCTACTTCTGCAGAAAATAGTTCGAGCTGCAGAACTAAATAGAGAAGGTACCATCTTCTATAAGAGCGTACAGCTGCTGGCGTATGCCGATGATATTGATATTATCGGCCTCAACACCCGCGCCGTTAGTTCTGCTTTCTCCAAACTGGACAAGGAAGCACAGAAAATGGTTCTGGCAGTGAACGAGGGCAAAACGAAATATCTCCTGTCATCAACAGTCTGTTAGACACAAACAGTCGTCGCACTCGCGACTTGGCTCTCACGTCACTGTTGACAGTCATAACTTTGAAGTTGTAGATAGTGTCGTCTATCTTGGAACCAGCGTTAACACCTCCAACAATGTCAGCCTGGAAATCCAACGCAGCATTGCTCTTGCCAACAGGTGCTACTTCGGACTGAGTAGGCAATTGAAAAGTAAAGTCTCCTTTCGACGAACAAAAGCCAAACTCTATAAGTCGCTCATAATTCCCGTCCTGCTATATGGTGCAGAGGCTTGGACGATGACAGCAACCGATGAGTCGACGTTACGAGTTTTCGAGAGAAAGGTTCTGTGAAAGATTTATGGTCCTTTGCGCGTTGGCCACGGCAAATATCGCATTCGATGGAACGATGAGCTGTACGAGATATATGTACGACGACATCGACATAGTTCAGCGAATTAAAAGACAGAATGGACGAAAACACTCCAGCTCTGAAAGTATTCGACGCAGTACCCGCCGTGGGAAGCAGAGGAAGGGGAAGACCTCCACTCCGTTGGAAGGGCCAAGTGGAGAAGGACCTGGCTTCGCTTAGAATATCCAATTGGCGCCACGTAGCGAAAAGAAGGAACGACTGGTGCGCTGTTGTTAACTCGGCTATAATCGCGTAAGCGGTGTCTACGCCAATTAAGAAGAAGAAGAAACCTGAAACTTTATAAATCTACTTGTAAGAATAGTTTATCTATGTCTTACATCGTAGACTAAAATTGAAGAACTTCTGGAACAATGAAGATGTTTTTTATAGCACCATAACGCTCAAAAGCAAGCTGGTAGCAAAAACAGATGATAGAACTAAATTACTTCTGACTTAGATGCCTTTATTGCTTCAATATAATTGATTTTAAATCATGGAATAGGAAGCTTTCATGGAAGTCTAAGAGAGATTAAAAAAGGCATTGGTTTCCTTGTACTGGTGAAGAGGAGCTATCTCTCACTCAAAGTAGCCCTATGGCTCCTCGAAATCATAGTCAAACCCATTATTTTATATGGGGTCTTTGCAGTTCGGCGATACTAGCTTTAAACTCACGGTTAGTGGTTAGGTTAAGGTTTGCATTAAGACTATTATGGGAGCTCGACCACAGCGGCAACGACACAGTATCTAGTTATGTAATAGAAAAAAATTAAAATTGAATCAATGAAACGAATCTATGCACATATATATCTTTTTTTTTTGAAAAATATATTTAATATTTTTATGCTAATTCCCCTTATTCCGATTCGAATCAAGTTTGGTTCACTTTTTGATTCATAAGTAACAACTCAAACTACAACCGTGGTTGATATATTACATTAGAGCGCGTCTATTAAAAAAAGCCATTAAAATTAAAACGTTGTTTTGCGTTTTAGGTGTCAATATGTATGTATGTACAAGGTGGGTTCGAAAGTAAACAGGACTTTTTGAATCTAGCGCCCCTTGGTGGCGCCATCTATATGTTGACTGGTGCGTTAGAATCTGCTGTTTCTATCGATTGTCCAGTGAGAATTTTCATGAAATTTCATTAATTGGAAGTGAAGTTATTGCGTCATTGAAATTCATGGAAATGGAATAGAACATTTCCAAAACTTCGATTTATCGCATTGTGACTGAACAGTTGGGGTTACGAAAGTTGTGTGCACGGTTTGTACCGCACAAATCGACTGACCACCAAAAATTGCTCCGAATCCAATATTCGAAGGACGCTTGTGACCGATTATTTGACCAAAAAGCACATTTTAACCATTAATCACTCCCCGTATTCACCTGATATGGCACCGTGCGACTTCTTCCTTTTCGGAAAAATGCATTTGCCCATGAAATTAAAGCGTTTTGCAGACGTAGAGGCCATTCAAAAGGCTGGCATCGGCATACTGGCGGCCATACCGGCCAACGAGCAGAAGGAGACTATTTTGAATAAAATAAATTGATTTTGCCGAAAAAATCATTTGATCTGTTATTTGTATAGTCCCGTTTACTTTGGAACACACCTTGTGTGGTATAGTTGTCCGGTTTTCACTATTTCTACTGTTATTGAAAGTACACCACTACTTTTAAATAATTTCGAGTAATGATGTTTTGTGGACCGATTACATCCAGCTACATACATTACCAACCTTCTCATGGTTTAAAGCTTCATCAAGATGTCTAAATATCACAAGCTACAGACGGACGGACAGGCAGACTCTCCGATTTCAAATGGGTTCGTAGTGATACTAATTTTATATCTATCTCTATTATTTTTGGATGATACAAACAATAACAAGGCGAACAATAATATGTTCAACATGTTGCAAAAATATAAAAATGTAATCTGGTGCAGGGGATCGGAGTAGAAGTGCCTATCTGTAAAGCAAGCAAGCAAGAGAGATTATATTAATAACCGAGCTCTGAAATAAGAAAAGTTCTGAAGACAAATAACCCATAGACAAAATCGATTCTTGCTAGCGCTCATCTCTATTAAATCCGAGCCAAAGTGTGCTTTGATCAAATTTACCATAATTTTGTTCCGAGTATGGTATTATTGTTTATCGCAAAAAATGCACACTAAGGGGTGCATTCCTTACCAATACTGTGCACATTTGCACGCAAGTTAAAGATGCGCGGTATTTTCCAAATTTCGGTTATGTTGTTGTTATTAAATAACAATAATAATACCGACAATAAAGTCATTGAAGTGCAATTATTACTCGTACTCGTATAAGCACATGCAATGTTTGATAAGGCCTTCTTGGCTATCAACGTTTCCTTCCAACTGTGTGCATGCAAATTGCCGAGAAATCACTAACCGTGGACGGGTCCTGTCAACCGTTATGTATATTCGTTGTGTGGCTTTTATGTATAATGAGAATGCGGGTCGTTTAAATTTGTTTGATGGGTATTGTTTTTCAAAAGGTTTAGAGCTGTTGTACAGCATACTATAAATGTATGTAGGTAATCCAGCCATTCAATTACATTTTTAGTGGTATGCAAATTGTTAAATACGTTTCATTAATAAATACATGGCCTAATTAATGTTTAATAAATACTATAGGTCAAGTGGAAAATTATTTTAAATTGTATATCCTTAAAGAACTTCTTATGGCGACGATCCGAAATGAACCGATGAAAGTCCGGTAAAATTACAAGAACTGCCCACTAACGAGTGCTTATGCATGTAGTTTCAGGGTTTGTCCGAAAAGTAATAGGACTTATTTTCTTCCGCCGCGACTGTACTTCGGAGCGTGCGCGCACCGACTGGATTTGGAAGAGGGCCTTCCTAGCTAACGTTCGCAGCTGCGCTACAGACCAGATGTGTCTCCCCGGGACTTTCCTTGTTTCCTTGACAGGCCGTTGAAAGGCAAGCATTTTGAGAGGACGGAGAATTCCCTCCATGACGCCTTCAATGCTTAGAAATCGCGCTTTTTTAAAGAATTGTAACGATTGGTTCAATAAATTTGTTTAAATTGACTCAGTCCTATTACTTTCCGGACAAGCCCTGTATATATTAGGTATCGACATTTCTTGGCACAATTGTTTTGGTTCACTTCACACGTACACTTATGCTCTATCGATCAGTCGTTGTCGAGACAGCGACGAAATAACATCGCGTATGGTCATGCCGGTAAAGCAAATGTGTTCTGTCATGCAGGTAATAGAGAGATGACAAGAGGCCTCGACATCTTTCGCGCGTCCGATAAAATGATTTTGATGGATATTTTGAGTATGAAACGCCTTCTTGCTCGTCTCGATCCAGCATGTCCAAAGAAACCTGTTTACGGTACTCTTTTTGAAAAAAATCGATAATATGAAAAAGTGAAGGTTATGGTGGTATGGACTCGCGAGAGATGTCGAGCTCTTTTGTCCGATTATAACTGTGGATGAGACCTCGGCTTATTAGTTCGAAATGCAAACTACGTCAGAACGGAACCCGTTTTCAGACGATCGAAGAGATAAAACAAAATTGGCTTTAGAAGCTGAAGACCAGCTCAGAAAGTGCTTATGGAAAGAGTTTCGATTACTGGAAAAATCGTTGCCATAAGGGTATTACATCTATTGTGGATTACTTTGAAGGCAATGTAAATAAATATTGATGAATAATTTAATATTTTGCGTTTACAATTCTCTTTGTATCATAATGTATATATGTAGTATACCGCATACTTACATACTTATATCTATACCTTGTTGCCTTTGATATAAACTTATTTCCATTCAAAAACACTTTGAATCGTGGTAGTTTCAGCTGATTCTATAACGAGCGAAATCAAGAAAGATATAAGTATGCAATTAGGCGCCTTTCAAAGTGATCTAACCCAACTTTTCAACCTCAACCAACAAGATGTTGCATTATATAATTGCGATTGCGACAAATTTCTCGCTGCTGTTTCTAATACGAGTATTAGACAGCCAGCAGTATAAGGTTTTCATTTGCTTTGTACTGTTAATATATATTGTTTATATACATAACTGAATTGAGTTTCTCATTCCCATTTTGTCTTGATAAAATACAAGCGCGTTATTTAGTTTGCAACTTACAGTGCTGTGTCTTTTATGATTTTTCCTTTGATGAGGTCATAAAAGCGCGAATTACATTTAAGTTTGCCAAACAGGGAGCCAGACGGAATGCGAAAGTGCATGTCTCATTGGCGTAGAAGTAATTTTATTGCCGTTTCAGCTGTTGCTTCGAAGCAGCTTCCCTTATCCTGCGTAATTTACAGTATTCATGTTGTTGAATGTTTCGTTTTGCCACCAGCAGGATTTGTACTCCAACAAAATTCGGCAGTATGTTGAAATTGAATGTGGGATTTGCTATTAAGCTTGGGAAAGGTAATTTTACTGTGGTTTTTATGTCGTAGCGACAAATTGATTCCCAGTTCATCACGTAGAACCGTATGTACAATACGTATGTATGTATGTAGTATGTAATTTCTGCGCACAAAAGTAAACTTATTTATTTAACAACACTTCAAAAGACAACAAACACGATTTACTTTTTTTATGATTACGCGATTTAACTGAAAATTAGAAAAATAAATAAACAGCACTGAGGTGAGTGCAGATCAAGCAGCGGGAGAAAGAGATTAACAGTAATAGGCATGGCTTTAACTTGAACACTGCCCGCTTATGCTATATCCCCTGTCGCTGCAGCTTCTCCATGCTTAGATTCTCTCAAGAGTCTACAATGGTAGTGAGCTGCCGTCATGTCACGACAGGTGGTCCAGGTTGCTGATAGCTTCCCTACGCTACTGTGAGCGCTGTTCCTGTTGTGCCGCTGTTTTCTAACGCAGTCCACAGTATAGCTAAACAAATTATAAAATTATATGATATAATGAGGCTTCACTCTTGTTTGTCTGCGGCTCGTTGTGATGTCTCTCATTTGCAATTGTGCTTATATTCTGTACAGTGAGTTTTTCAGATATATAAGTTTTACTTTCATTTTACCTTGATCGACTGATTCGCACACTTTTATTGGCTACCGAATTTTTCGATTCAGTAGACGCAAACAAAAGGAGAACCTGTTCATCGCGTGCAATTTTACTCACCAAAGAAAACCGCCGCGCATATTGTACAAATATACTTTTTGAAATAGTTTGTACTTAATTTAGAAAGCGAATATCAAGAATTTATTGCTTTCAGTTTGACGAATGAAGTAGAAAATTAAAAATGTGCTAAATTTGAGAGGAAAATATGCTCGTTGTACAACACATTTCTAAGGAAAGGTCAGACTATTTTTCTCCTCGAAAAAATTCCGTTTTTCTAAAATACATATATATAGTAAATAGTTTTGTTGACAAAGTGGTTTTGTATGACAAAAGATACTTATATATAAAATATATAGTTTTGATTGCTTATCTTATAAATTTTCGGTACTATTTTATCAAATTTGGGATGCGGTGTGTGTATATCGACGTCAAGTGCAGTTAAGTTCTCATTTAGTTGCAGAGAAGTGCTCAAAGTATTCATTGAGATATGCTCGGCTTCACTAAAAATTCATATTTAACAAATTATTTGAACAATCAAAAGGGTATATACATACCTATCGGCGGTTTGCCAAGAGATTGCGAGACTTGATTATTATATCATTGTTCCAGTATTCCGAACTTGCGTTACAGTCTTTTTTATCTTTTGTCGAACTTTGTTCCTCAAAAATGTTTTTGCGGAAAGTTCTCCTTCATTTTCCTAAATTAAAGAATACGCTTAAAAGCCATAGTAGCCATGAACGTAGCGATAAATAAACTCAAACTGAGCAAACCTGCCAAAAGGTGTGATTTCGACTTGGAAGTCGAAAAACGTCCTGGGCGGTCAAAAGTTTGAAGAAGAGCTCGCAGAATCTTTGTCACTCAAACGTTTAAAAGCGGACGGGTACATTCAAATGCAAATAATAGACATTGAAAGACGATTTTGTATGTCAGAAAACTACAAAAAGAAGTAGATTTTGCATCAGTTTTCGACTGAGGAAAAATTGTTTCATTACGACAATACTAAACGCAAAAAATTATACATGAAACCTGGCCAACCAGCAAATTCAACGGCAAAGCCGAATATCTCTTATGAGAGCCCAATGCTCTGTAATAAGTGCGATGAGAAGGGCGCGCTTGTATTATGTGCTTTCAAAACCAGGCGAAACCATTAAAGGGGTATTCTATTAAATTTTAGAATTTGTAAACAATTTTTCTTAAATATTTGACAGTTTAGATGTTCAAGAACATCTCTCTGAAGTATTTTTCAAAATTCAAGTTATTTTCAAAGTTGTGGTTGTTTTAGTGATGTTGTTTTATTTTAAAACTTTAAGCGCATTTTTAACGAAAATGCCTTTTTCAAAACGATACCCACGATTTATCAGGTTCTGGACCGCTTTATCTAAAGTTTTAAGATAATTTTCTTTATAGACTTGTCTTACCATTTCCTTAAATTTTAATTTTTACTAATTAAAAAAATCGAACAGTTTAGAAACAACGTTAATAGGTATCGTATATCGGCCAGAAGTGTCGAAGTGTCTTGGGAAGCAAGGCAGCAGTGTGGTCTGTTGTCCCCACAGTATGATACACTAGAGGAGGTACCGACGGTGAGGCCTAAACGATGACTACTCCTCTTGGATTTAGCAAGTGAACTCCATCTGGTATAGCAAAGGACCGAACTGGTCTATTCGTGGCTTATTGGCCTACCAGATTAACCTAACCTAACATGTTGCAAGAGTATAAAAGTATGAATTGGAAGAAATATTTTAACGTTTTGGTCCCGGAATAGGGTAATTGATTTTACAGATAATATAAACTAAACTGGACATTGTTTAATTGTTTTACTCATCTTATGAAGGCAGTTAAATAAGGAGACTATAGTCACTGGGCAATCAATTTGTCTCTTTGGTAAATATACATAATTCTAAAATCGGAAATAATGCTTAAACATCCGTTATCAAAGGATTTTTCACAGCTAATAGTAAGGCGTATCGTTGTGACCTTTTCCAGTCCACTTTCCGTAAATCGCGTTTACGCTTGCCTTGACCATTCTTCCAGTTCATATTATATTTCATCAAATGTGCAGAAGTATATAAGTACGTATGTTTGTATATTTTCTGTTGTTATTTTATACTTGCACTTGTGAGAGTGTTTTACTGTGGTTGTGCCGGCACTTTCTCGTCTGCCGAATCGTGATTGTTTCTTTTTATAGGTTTTTTGTTTTGCTTGATTTTCGCGTTTCATTGCAAATTGGTAATTTTATACAGTTGGCGGTGGAAGAAGCGAAATCGGAATCAACGGCGATGGATGTTTGTGGCAGCGGTGAATTGTTTTCCCCCGACTGACTGTGGATTGTTGCTGTTACAGCTATTATTGGTGGGCGATATCTCGATTTCTATTGCGAACAATAGTTGTTAAAATTAAAACGGTAAACTTATAAGATCGACATTGTTTACAGTTGTTAAATTTGTTATAGCAAAAAAGTATGTGAGTATCCCTACGACTTAAGTCGTGCAAATGTACATACATTCATACGTTTGCTTGTATAAGTACTGACATCGCCGTGTGTAGGTAATAAGTACGCAAAACCGTCGAAAAGTGTGGGTGGCCGGAGAACAAAGTGTTGTGAAATACTTTTGATTGGAAAAATTACTGATATGATTACGCACATAAGGGCACCTGCAAAAAAAATTGCTTTCATATATTTATACACATACATATGTATGTATGTACGATGTATTATGCCACAATGCCGGTGTCACCTAATTCAACTCAGACGTCTCAACACGAAAGCTGAGTTTGTACACAAGATTATCTTGATTTAGTTTCTTGGTCTTCGCTCATTATTAATGCTTCAATCTGATTTGGTATTTACTCTCAAAATATGATAGAATATAATAGTTTTATTCACCTAACGATTGATTACTGTCCGTCCTTTTGTCAACCAAATTTGGTCAGGACAAATTAATTTGGGGATTTTTCCGACAGTGTAACAATGGCTGAAATCGGATGATGTACCCGATCACTCATAATAAGGCTATATTGAAAACTACTAACTGAATACTCCAGGAGCATAAAATTTCACATTTTATATTATATATAAGGCCACTTATGAGCCGGTGTCAAAATTGGACCACGAGCGTCGCCCACTTCTAGATGAAATCCTATATCTTAATAACCACTGGATCAATTTCAACCAAATTTGTATAAAATTATTTCCGAATTGAACAGCATCCCATGCATCACAATTTTTAAAGGTACCTGTGGCTGAATTGTCAATATTTTCGCTTGCCCTCACATACCTAATTTAAGAATTTCAAACTTCCGCTTATACCGTATATATCGGTTAATATGTAAGACATCTTAGGAAACCTAAGCGAAAGTATTATATTGGTATTCGAACTGCCAACTTTGTTCTAGAATATAACTGAATACTGCCAAGAAAATATGTAATCATTAAAATGTATGATATGTTTAGCGCTTAATATGAAAGGGAGCCCCATACACCCAGAATAAAGATTTCTTGGTTGATATTTTGCTTATACCCAATATTGTAGATAACCCGTTTTGGTTGAGTTTATATCACATATGTATGTAGGTACATCTCATTTGAGTTAATTAGCATGATTTTAATATAAATATATCGGACACGTATCAAAATGTAGCAATGAAACTAAGTGAGTATATAATCTGTAATATAAGTCAGTAAGACAAAAAAAGCAACTATAATATAAAGTTTTTCCATCACCAATCATTTTGCGAGAGTATAAAATTTTCGGTTACAATCGAACATAGCTTATTCCATATTTGTTTTCTGTTAAGTTACTTCAGATTCTTTCAGTGTTAACACTATAACGCAATAAATGTGTGTTTGTCAGGATAACTTTAATTGCAACTTGTACATCGCTTTAATTAAATTAGAAATCGATAAGCTTGTAATTCGAGTTTCCAAAAATAGTGTCGAAGTAAATCGTTAGTTTTTTTTCTCGGCCAAATGACTTCTACCATATTGAATTGAAATTCGATGCTGGCTTTATATTGATAACAAATGAATATGTTGTTGATAATTGCAAGCATTCAATTTTAATACTGCTTATCGGAATAGGAACATAAGTCAGGCATGTGTTCGAAAAAAATTCGGAAATGTTTAGAAGAGGGCAGCACTATTTGTTGTGTTTGGTTTTCCGTTATTCTTCCATTGTACATTCTTTTGTTTATTGTTCGCCATACCAAGAGCAAATTTATTTTAAAAGTTGTTAATAATAAATATACCCAATAAATAAAAAAACAAATCGTGAACTTGTTTTGTACACTTATCAGCAAAAAATCACCATCCATCAGAGCCTTCTTCGATTCAGCTTTTATATCCTCAATTGAGTCAAAACGGCGTCCTCGGAGTGGTCATGTGAATTCGATTTCGAAAAACACGCGAAGTATGAATTAAAAATTCACCTTTTAATTTGATCACGGTAGTATATAAAGTGAAGAACAACAAACCGGCGGAGGACGATGGATTATCGGCCGAGCTATTCAAACATGGCGGCGCCGAAAATGATGATATTGATATCATCGGCCTCAACACCCGCACCGTTAGTTCTGCTTTCTCAAGGCTGGACAAGGAAGCAAAGTAAATGGGTCTGGCAATGAACGAGGGTAAGACGAAATATATCCTGTCATCAAACTAACAGTCGTCGCACTCGCGACTTGGCTCTTCCGTCACTGTTGACAGTCATAACTTTGAAGTTGTAGATATGTAGTTTCGTATATTTGGAAACAAGCATAAACACCACCAACAATGTCAGCCTGGAAATCCAACGCAGGATAACTCTTGCCAACAGGCGGTACTTCGGATCAAACTCTATAAGTCGCTCATAATTCCCGTCCAGCTATATGGTGTAGAGGCTTGGACGATGACATTAACTGATGAGTCGACGTTGAGAGTTTTCGAGAGAAAAGTTCTGCTGAAGATTTATGGTGCTTTGCGCATTGGCCACGGCGAATATCGCATTCGATGGAACGATGAGCTGTACGAGATATATGACGACATTGACATAGTTCAGCGAATTAAAAGACAGCGGCTACGCTGGCTAGATCATGTCGTCCAGATGAACGAAAACACTCCAGGTCTGAAAGTATTCGACGCAGTACCCGCTGGGGGAAGCAGAGGAAGAGGAAGACCTCCACTCCGTTGAAAGGACCAAGTGGAGAAGGACCTGGCTGCGCTTGGAATATCCAATTGGCGCCACGTAGCGAAAAGAAGAAACGACTGGCACGCTGTTGTTAACTCGGCTATAATCGCATGAGCGGTGTCTACGCCAATTAAGAAGAAGAGGAAGTATATAAAGTGCACTCGGCAATTTTTACGATGAGTGAATTTATTCAATAAAGAAGTTCCATTAAATTTTGTGTGCGGAATCCAATATCTGGGTCGAAACATTCAGAATGTTGGAAAAGGCTTTCGGTGATAGTTGTTTGTCGCTAGCAAGTGTAAAGAATGTCGAAAAAGCTTTGATGACGAACCACGTCCAGGACGGTCATCAACATCAACTTAAGGTCAACACGTCAATAAAGGAAAGAGTTCTTGATGCTTTATAATCGACGATTAACAGTCAGAGATCTTACTGGCATCGTTGGAATATTGGAAGGATCCGTGAAAACCATTTTGAGAGATCATTAGGGCATAAGAAACGTGAAAGCACGATTGGTTGAAAAATTCACAAAATTTTTTCAAAAAGCTGTGTCGCTTAACGTCTGTAAAACAATGCTTTCCGACTACCACGATGTCATGAAACGCACTATTACCGGCGATAAGTCTTGAATCTATGTTTACGACCATGCAACAGACAATCAGTCGGCCGAATATCGTGGAAAAGGTGAGCCGAAGCCGAAAAAACCTCTTCAAATTAGGTCAAAATCAAGGTTAGGAAGTCGTGAGCTGCTTGAGCCATATGTAAAAGAATCGTTTCTGGCCCTTTCAAGTAAATGACTATCAGAGAACTTTCCTCACTTGGGTGAACTTCCAAAGACCGGAAATCGTGAACTGCTTGAACTATGTAAAAGAACGAAGTGAATGGCCATCAGAGAACTTTCCTCACTTGCGTGAACCGTTGCAAAGTTAATCTTCTTCGAAAATTGTAAACGGTAATCGCGCCAAGGTATTTGCGACTTAATTCTACTTTTTGGCTGAGATGACCATTTAAAATTACTGTAAGCAACGCAAGCAGCTCTCGTAGTATACAGCCACGATCATAGAAAATGCATTACTGAAATATATCAACGTGTGTTTCGTTTCTTTTTCTGTTTTATTTATCTTCTTGTTTCCCACCTAATTTTAATACCGTTATACAAGAATTGTTTTTTGATCCTAAATCATAAATTAGTGGAACTTTGAAATAAAAATAAAAAATAAATAAATTGAGTGTGAAAGAAAAATTCAAAATGAAGTAGTGCAAAATTAAGTGTAACCATTCGAAAGTCTCCAGAATTTCAAATTCGGGCATGATAGTTAGGAAAAAAGGAATGGGTCGTAAAAGAATGACTAGCGCGAAGATAGAAGGTTGAAGGGATTGCGCTGCAGGATCGGTTCAAAACTGGAACCGAAATAAGTATTGGACAAGAATATGATATAGCGTTCCATAAATCAGCAAAAAAAAACCGCTAATACCGGAAGTGGACTGCGGAAGAATGGAGAAATGTCATGTTTTCGAATGAAAGCAAAATCATGCTTTTCCAGCTTCAAGGTCAGCAGTATGTGAAGCGCCGAAGTGAAGAACGGTATGCAGATAATTGTACCGTACGAAATGTGAAACTTTGTCCAGCGGTAATATTTTGTCTTTTTACGGAACTGGAAATGCAGAGCTGGTTGACGGAACAGTAAACGTGGAAAAATATTTAAAAATTTTGTAGTTTGGTGCCGTCAATGGAAAACCACTTTTCATACTGAAAAAAGTTATTTTTCCAAGACGATTCTGCTCCATGTCACAGAGACAAAAAACTAAGGTATTATTATATAAAATTGCATTTTTTCCACATTTCCCAGTTTTTTGGTAACAGATTTTTTAGTACAGCATGAGATTCCAAAACTTTCTTGGCCGGGAAATAGTCCCGATTTAAATCTTATAGAAAATCTTTGGAGAATATTAGAGCAGGAGATTTCGAAAAGGAATCCAAAAAATGCATACTAATTGTAAAAATCATCGTGGAATCAGTTTTGCAAAGTGGAATATCGCTCGAATTGAAGCAGTAACAAAAGCAAAAGGCGAATCAACAAAATATTAAAATATCCTGTTAAATATTTCTAATAAAAACTTTATTTTAGTAAATATTTTTTATAAGAAATCAGCGGGTGGTACTATATATTCAAACAAACCAAAAAATTTAATTAGAATTAAAAATAGGGGACCATGTCACGACTTTTTCTTTTTTTCCTAATGAGTAAACATTGTTATCTATTTAATGAAAGAAAATAATAAATTAATAGTCTGAAAAATAATGGGAAGGGTTAAGTCATAAACTATATTGATGCATTTTCTATAAAAGGCAACCGACCTTAATTTTTATGCAAAAAAAAAATGCGCTCGTACATACATATGTAACAGGTCAATAGACGAGTCCCTGGCCCATTACATAGATGGCGCTACTATAATTTAATTGATATGATTTTTATTTAGCCCCAACCTTCAAAAGGCCTGTGTATACGTTTGACAGCTGTCGGATCATAGGTATGTGAGTTATATCATTTTGTTATTGTAAAAAAATGCATAAACAGGAATTTCGCGTGTTCATAAAAAGCTGTATATCTTCAAAAATGAAGGACCATCAATAGCAATTATTACATAGCCTTATTGGTGCGTTTGAAGGACTAAAACGCCGAAAACGGCCGCCTTTGAAGAAAGAGAAATTGCTGTTTCACCAAGACAATACTCCGTCTGTGAAAACAATGGCAAAAATTCATTAATTGGGCTTCGAATTGCCTTCGCATCCACCGTGTTCCCCAGATCTGGCCCCAGCGCCTATTTCCTGTTTTCAAATCTCAAAAGAATGCTCGCTGGGAAGAAAGAAAGGATCGCCGGAATTGACGCATATTTTGAAATAAACGACAAATCGGACTACAAAAATGATATCGAAAAGTTGGACGGTCGCTATAATCAGTGTATCACCCTTAAAGGGAACTATGTTCAATAAGAAGATGAATTTTGCCAAAAGAAGTGTTTTACAATGGTAGGCCGGGGACTTTTCAGTTGACCTGTTGAATATACTAGATGATCCAAAATTCGCAAATTGCTAACTAATTGAAGTTAAGTCGACCAAAAGTTATGAACTAAAACAGCAAAGAAATAAAAGTAGACAGCAAACCAGAAAACATGGAAGCGTAATGTGGAAATTGTGCAACAGCAACGTTGCAGCTTTCCGCTGCCATTTTAGTGCGATATAAGGATAGTCAAACAGTAAAAAAGAAAAAACAACAAAAAGAAAAGCAATATGGAATACAGCTAGAATACCATTAAACTAATGCTGAAGCTCACAACCACAGCTAAGTGTGTGTGCGCCTAAACTACCAAAGAAAACTACTAAATGCTGCCACCGGCCATTGGCACAGAGGCAAAAATAATACAAGCAAATCTAAGTACAAATTTTGCTAAAACTGTGGATGCATTCCTCTACTTACATACATATGTATGTGCGATGAGTGTGTTGCTTATTTCCACTTATTTTGTCTCGAGTAGTGCAATTCGCATGAACAGCCAGCCACAAGCTAAAGTGGCGACGATGAAAGTTGCTACTCCCCGAGTGGTCATACGTCATTTAGGTATATGCGTTTGCCAATCACTGCTACCCCGTTGCTAATGTTGTTGCTTTTATTGGCGGGTGTATCCTCTTGCTGCTGAATACTCGTATATGAATGTATACATTCAGATATGCGGGCATATCTTGTTTTTTTTCTTCGATGTTCTTATTTGACATTAATTGTAGCTATTTTGTCTTCTCGTTGTTCACTTTTATTGTCAAATAATTTACTGTAAAATCGCTGCATCTGCCGGTTGTTGTTAGATCCATTGACCACTGAAACTGACACTATTAACCACTCACTCAAAAGTAACATACAAGGTGAGGTACATAACTACAAAGTCATATGTAGTTACATACATACATATGTATGTTTAGTATGTACACATATTCATTTCGACTTTTCTGTACATGTTTCTTGTACATACATACATACATACAAAAGGAATGACTACCATACTAATAAGTACATGCTGTTACAATATATAATATTTAAGAATATTATGTATGTATGTACATACATATGTATGTATGTATATGCAGATATGTTCAAGATAAGATGGACGTTGTGTGGGAGCTAGATTTTGTATATGTAGATTGTCCTTAAAAAAGATGTATGCGATCTTTAAGAATTTATAAGCCCCTCTAGCTGCTAGTGGAAAATAAATTGATAACTTTTCAAATTTAATTTAAACACCAATAGTATGGATGCCCAACGATATCTGCATAACATTTGTTAAAAGAGGTCATCTCGAAACCTGCACACTTTGCGACGAAGCTTTTCCTCATGCACTTATGAATGAATGTGTATATGTACATGTATGTGCTACCTATCCTCTGTGATGTTATTTATGGTGAATTGAGTGCTGACACTTCGGATAAATGCAAATACGAATCTGTTGAATACTTATGAGTACAACCACACCATTTCCTACACTCGAGCCAAATCGCAATAACAAAGTGAACTAACTGTAGCATAAAACAGGGTAGTCGATGTGAAGCATCGATATAAATAATGCAAGCTTTGCAACTTGACAGCGTCATTCCCTCAGCGAATTGGAGAAAGCAACTTCGAAGACAAGAAAATTTACAAAATCAAATTGAATTGATTTCGTTAAGATATGAGGGTAGGGTATACATACATATGTATGTATATGTGTATGTTGAGTATGCTCGTAGGGAATTTTTAGAATTACAAAGGAGAACGCAGCGCATATCTCTAAAGTGGAACCTGTTATTTCCGACGACGAGTTAAAGTATTGTCGCAAGCTGAAGCGAATAAACGAAGGAAGTATGGGATAGATGAATAAAAACTGGGAAACATTTCGGATTGGAAAGCAGGCGCTGGCAAAAAGAGAAAGTATGATAATTGTTAGTATTTACATATACATACATACATACATATGTGCTTATCCTTTTGATAAATAATATAAGAATAAAACTTTTGAATAAAGAAATTGTATACTACTTTACTACTAGTTTTGGTACATTGTACAACTTTGATAGGAAAACTGCTTTTGTGCGGTTGATTTTGGCAAAGCAGAAATTTGGATACATATACTAGTATATGTTTATATGAATATACAAAAGTAAATAGGTATGTTTGACTTACATAAATCTACTGAAAATGGTTTACAGTAGATTTGATAGAATAAGTAATTAAAAGACGTTTTAGGGAGTGCTGCTGTTGTATTATTATTACATCTGTGTTCAGAACATCACTTCCATTTTCCTTACACCATATACACCCAATAATGCTTAAATACTGTGGTTTTCTTCCCCCAAAACCCACCTGTCTAACAAACTTGGATACGAGTACACCAACACCTTCGAATGTTGCACTCTGAAACGCACTTACCAAAGCAATATCCTAAACAGGATAAATGTAATTGCGCATGAATTTCTACGCATTTTTCCTCCGATCGCCTCCACTTGAACCCCCGGTGCACCATGAGATGATGCTGTTGGTACTGCTGCGGTAACTTTGTTGGGCTGCTTTTGTCATCTTTTTCAGCGGTATGCCCATTCGCATTTGCGGCTGCCACCCTCAGTGTTTGCATCCCACTATCAAAATAGGAAGTGGACAAAGAGAAGAAGATAACAAATATACAATTGGTATGAGTGTCGCGTTATTCTTACAGAAAAAAGGTGCAACCTCTCTCCTCTCTATAGCTGTGCATTCCAGAAGCTTTTCTCCGAGCCAAGTCAGGCGTTAGAGCTGATTGGATGGTTCTGTGAGTTGCAAAATTTTACCAATAGACACGCCTACCGTACTCAGTAGAACAGCTATTTGAGGCATATTGCTCTCGAAGCGTTGTTATTTTATTTCTCACCGACTCAATGGTTTGTCGATTGCTTCGTTTATTCAACGCTCTGGAGTAAGACGAAATATTCCAATTGGAATTTCCGACTCTCGGTAGAGCGGAAATCGAGAGAGAAAGAGTGTTTTAGCTCGAGGGCTCTTAGGGAGTGATACTTTGGGGTTGTGCTTCTGCTTGTATGAAGAGGTGAAACATGCTCTTAATGAGCGCGCTGTTGTCCTTGTTTCATTTCCACTTCCATTTCCTTATGATGGAGAGTTAGCTAATACAAAATGAAAACGAAACAATCTGCAAAATTTGTATTACAAGAATCGTAATTGAATTGCTTTTAAAATTGATTTATAGACTATTTTTATAAATGGGTATGTACTAACGAATTTAGAGAAGGTTTCTAAAAATATAAGTGCTGATAGTTCAAAATGAAGAAAATGTTTCTTTTGTAATTGAAAAAGGCTTAAAAAGATACAAGACGGTCTTATACTTGTCAAAGTTGGCAACTAAATTTACATTGATTTCTAAAAAAAAACATTCAAAAGTTTAGTTATTTCTATGTTTCTGAATCCACCTCATATTAAATGGAATAAGATAGCCATACAAAATCTTTCTTCAATGGGATCTAATTCAATTGTCACGAGTACTACATAAAAGTTCTATTTCTAAATATACATTTATCTCAAACAATTATAAATTACAGATACTTTTTGACCAAAAGTGAGTCAGTATCTCAATAAAAGGTTATGAACCTTAACATATGTATATATACATATGTATTGATATAGACTCATCTCCTTTTTTGCGTAGAGGGTAAGAAATTCAAGTAGGATTAGAAGAGAAGCTTTATCTTTTCAAAATGTGATGACATCACATTGAAAAACAAACATTAGATCTGATCAAAAACTTTGAAGTATTATTGATTACTTCTCGAGCTTACAAAGTACTCAATTTAGAAGAATACTTCGATTCAGAGCATGAGAGTGTACAACAGGCATAACGTCCGTAATCATGGTTTATTATTTACCCGTTACTATAGATACATCACACAACCGAAAGGAATAACTTTAACGATGTGGGAATTTGAAATGGTCAATATTCTAATGATCAATATCTTGAGATTAGTATCATCACCTGTTCAATTAGTATTATTGTTTACTTCTCGAGCTTACAAAGGATTTGAATTTGTATATTGCTACTAATTTCTAGAAACTAGCTAAACCTTTTGATATAATTCATAGATTTCAGGCATAACTATTCTACTCAGCACGAGTTCAACATTTCTTGTGTTAATAGAAATGTTTCACAATTTGATTTAATTCCTTTCGATATGCCCCTGAACATCCCCTCTGACCACTTGCGAATACCGCTTACCACGGAATGTTCAAACTATCTTTTGTGTATAATTTAATAGTGTCACACTTGACCTTTGTATGCGAATTGATTGATTCGCTAGCTGCATGACTGGCTGACTGGTGCCGCCAAGTCAATGGCTCCCATTCCGATAGTTGTTTCGCCAAACGTTTCAAAGTACAATACATATATTCTATGTATATGGGACGAACTGGAAATGAAACAGCAATTGCGTATCCTTAAGAATTTAACCAATAGAGAGTGTAAGTGTAGTGGTATGGGGGTAGATTTAGCACTGAAGTCTTACTAACAAAATGTAAGAAAAACAGATGATTTGATATTTTCTGTAGCAACAATTAAATCCTGAAAAGTGTTGATGCGGTTGCAGAGCACTTGCTGTTGGAGAATGGAGGATGTACATATATACGTAGAAGATAACGGAAAACGAAGGAGTGAGTCGCTCAATGTGGCAACCGCTTTGAATGTTGGAATTAAAACACAACCAACGGACCAACCAGCTAACCAACCCCTTGCAAGGCAGTGTGCGACAAGGTAGAGACGATATTGATTGCTCTTTCTCGCATATTCATGAAATTGAGTGTTGTGAGGTTGGCTGAGTGGAAAGAGGCGCGGTGTGTTTTATTTGTTTATGTATGTATGAGCAACGACACTCAGACCCGCGAACAATTTGCAATTTCCGAGCAACCCTCCTAACGCTTTGCGGCATGCAAGGGTTCTACTATGTAGAGTGATTTCAGAGACTAAAGATCTGTGTACATGTGTTTGCACAAAACAGTGGAGAACCATTTTAGCGCAAAAACCTAAAGAATTCCGACCAACCACCTCAGTTCTAGTTATGCAGTGTGACTACAAAGTATATAGTATGCAGGTTCGCAGTGCAACATAAACGACCGGGGGTTAAATCGTGGAAAACAATAAAACTAAACGATCGCCTAAGAACAAACAAATAAACCAACCAGCAGCCGGACAGACATACAGTCATAGAGACAATCGCATAGACAGGCGGGCGGCGGTCGAATGTGTTCAGTGAAACAGAACACTTTTCATTGAGCTGCGCCGAGGACAACGAAGTTTTGAATTCAAAATTTCAATTTAAATGCGAAGCATAGGTGAAACGGTAAAGTCGTCCTAACGATTTCTGCGGGTGTACGAGTACGCGCGTCTAAATAATGGTGTTAAGTTGATGTAACTTTCATGTGTGTTCATAGTGCAGAGTTAGTTTTAAAGCGAAATCTTTCGGCTGTACTTATAAAGAACAAAGAGCTTACATATATTTCTGGTTAAAATAAAATCATGCGAACATAATGAAACTGAAAATCCTTAGAAGAATTTTCGATTTGTAAAAGAGTTTGTGCTCAGTAAATGGAATTAGTGCATTTCGATTAAAACTTTGAAAATAAGAGTGAAAACATATATCCAGCCAGTGATTTCAAACCATTGCAAATTTAGCTAACAAAATTTGTTATACAAACCAAATGTCTTCCTCAGAGGCTGAAGTTGATATAAGCGTGGTGTCCAGTCCCGAACCTAGTCCCGCCGGTTGTGGCAATGGCAGTGACACTCCGTTACGCTCAGCTTCTCCGACGCCCTCCAACGGAAGCACGCCAACAGCGACATCAACGCCAACTACAGCCGCCGGCACACCTACTTCCAGTGCTCATTTTCACAGTCCGAACGCCACTGCTTTAACTGCTGTACCGCCGACGGTTCTACACCATCACCTGCAACATCACCTTAGCAGTTTAAGCGGTCACCCCGTGGCATTACATCACGCTTTGCACAGTTTCGGTCATCTTCATGCTGCCTATCCTGCGCATCAACAATTATTGCAACACGCAGCGATTACACCTACAGCGGGCCAAATGGCTTTGGCTTCAGCGGCGGTGGATCGACTTAGTCCGCCGGCTATGGCTGCTATGGCGCCTCATTCACCCGAACGTAATGGCAACGATGATGTTACTTCCTTAACGGGTAATAATAACAACAACAATAGCAAGCTTTTGAATCACAATAATAATAGCGACAGCAACGGCAGTAGTCAGAATATGGTGTTAGGCCGTGGAGAGGCGAGCAACGGTTGCGGCACTGCGTCCGGAAATGCTAAAGCCACAACCAGCAATGGATTTACTAGTTTCTCTATATCGAGTATCCTTAGCCGCAGTGAACCGTCGAAAAAAAGTGGTGGTAGCCATAGTGTACCAACGCTAATCACACCGATACCACAACTGCCACAGCCTGGCACCGGCGGCCCACAAGATGCGGCGATGATTTCTAGGTAGGTACTGCACTATTAAGCGTTCGTATGCAATCATACTACTTGCTACAAAAAACAGTAAGTGTAACTGGAAAAAATTCCAAATTTTCTGACCATTGGATAGGTCTTAAATTTCCAATCATTAAATATGAAAAAACTCTTTCAAAGTGATTTTAGCGTTTGTTTATGGTTTTATTAAAGACCTACTCTTACAACCTCCCTTTTATTTGATACAATGTTCAGAATTAGTTTTAAAAAATATCTTACATATAGCTCTTAATTTTATTTGATATTAACCAGAACTTCTCTCCAATTTTGGATTTGTAATGTAAAATCTTTGAAATTTTGTTAAGCCTTTTAATAATTTAAATTTATTGTTAGACTTAGTCCTTGCAGTTTAAATATTGCTAATCGGAATTTCCTAAAAATCAACAGTTACTGACTGTCTGATGTTAAATCGAAAATGTATTGTTAATTGACGACAACGACCAATTTTATTAACTACATGTGCCTATGTAAGGGAAACCTCTAAAGAAAGACTAAGAGAGTTTTTACCATAATAAGTGACGATTTAGGATACCTAATATTTGGAAAAGGACTTAAAAGAGATTGAACTTCTTACTGAACGGCACTTTTATTTAGGATGCCCATATTGTTTAAATATTTCTACGTCCTCCGTTTATTTTTTTCTTGCGTTATGTCAAAATATTTGGCAAGCTGCCATAACATATCTCTGTCGTTGAAAGCAATTTAATTAATTCATTTATAAAAATTTGCATAGCTGATAAAAATACTAAACGTTAACTCAACGACTTATTTGTGCTAAAATTAATCATAATACCAAATTAAATAAATATGATATATTTGTGTGTATGCACCGACCTGGAAAGGAAATAAACCAACAAACAACGTTGATTGATGGCAAAAGAAATACACAAAAAAAAAATTTTCAGATGATAAAGTGATAAAAACTTCATTGCGCAGGCACACGTCAAGCGAAGCGCCAAACGAGTCACGCATGCGCCCTGCCACAGTATTGCAGGGAATGCATGCCATTTACACCTTAGAGGCTTGATACCCTCAAGATCTAATTGGCATTACGCTTTTTCAACAACTAACTGTTCATAAGTTATAACCAACGAAAAATTGAACGAGGAAGGCAACATTTACTGAGTAGACGCCCCAAGTCAGCGCCCATCATGCTGGCTCGTGCTCGCGGTGCATTCGATAGCGGCCACCGTTACCAGCGCATCGGACTGCTACTGATCGTTATCTACCCACGCGCTGGCGGAGGCACGATCCGGCAATCGTAAGTGTAAAGCAGCCAGTGTTGAAGGGGCGCGTGCGCACGTACGCGTTTAATGAAATGAAAATGATCATTATTAAAGCCTCAAATGTCAAAATGCCAGTTGTGAATGGCGCAGGGCCAATAGATGACCAAGCGCTGGCCACTTCGCCCTTTCCCTTTTTACTATGTTCTTTATTTGCTGTTGTATTTTTTCTTATCGAAATTGCTTTGTTGTTATTGCATTTAAATGAACGATGGAGTGAATGTCTGGATTACCCGAGGATCAGCACACGTTCATACGCGCATATGCGTAAAAATACTCGATGGCATAAGAATGTGTGTGTAAATATTTGGCTTTAGTTTGGCGGGGGAGATAATTTAAGGGCAACATTTTTTTAATTCAACACATTCGTTAATCGCTTGACGTAATATGATCTTCGATTACGAAATTTTTTAATTTTGCCCTTTAAGTTTGCCTTTTTTGTATATGGAATTTATTAATGAACCCAACGGCTGACAGCAGTTGGCTTTTAATAGGTGCATAAATTCCATTTGTTGTTGTTTTTAGCTCGTGACGCCGAGGAACTTAGGGACCTTAGCAGAACTGCATAGGTACATATGTACATACAAGTACATACATAGGTACTAGTGAGTTAAATTTCGATCAGATATTCAGCTTATTTTTGGTAATTTAATGCTTATAATTAAGGCTATGTACATTGGGCTTTCGTGCACATTTACCAGCGTGTGACCCACACATTGACGTATGTGTAGGTATTATCGAAAAAGTGTTTTCACTGGTAAAGCGTTTTTGAAAAATAAGAATTAATAAAATATCGTAGTTAAGGGTGAATATGTATAGTGTTGATATTTTATTAAATTTTCGCTAAGTATATAATTTTTTGATTAATTCTCCAAATTGCATAATGATCTGAGCACTAGAGCCAAAATTACAGTTGTAAACAGCACGCTCCTTCCAAGTGCTAAAAATTATGAAGAAATTTCCATTTGAAATTTTTTGATACTCTCCAACACTTGGCTTGGCCAACAATACTACAGTGGATTCAGTTATCCGCGGGAAATGTCGAAAATCAAATTTACTATACAAGTACTTTTTCCCCAATACTTGGCTTTGGACCAACACTTGGTTATCTTGCGGGAAATGTCCAACATTATCAGCGATAGCACAAATTGCTTCGCCGATACATATGGTTCTCTTGATCCAACTCTGTAAGTAAACACCACGAAATCCAAAGTTTTTAGAATTCATGAGAATATAATACCACTAAAATCATGGTTAAAACATCGTTCTTGAATTTTGAGGGCTGAGTCAAACAGAATTGATGTGTTGCGTCCATTAATCCGAATTTGTAACCGTTTAGTCGAAAATTTCAAGGAGTAGCACAATTTTCTAAATTTTGTGAGGTCATCACTGATGAAAATAAATCCATGAAAGATCTTTTATTTAAAATACGGTTGAATTTCCTTAACTCGATTCGCCATAATCCACAAGAAAAAACTTCAAGTCAGAAAGACTTCGATTTATAGAGAAAAATTCGACTTCTATTGACACTTCAAAAGTTCAATTTGTGGAGAACTACGAGTTTTGGAAGTTCAACTGTACTTTCATTTCAGTAATTACCTCCTTCTTCCGATGGAAAATGTAAAATCAAAAAACAGGGAAAATGAGAAGTACCTATATTTTTAACAACTTTGCAACTTACGAAGCATTGTAATATTTATTTGGCAAATATTTGAATTTTAACAAGAGGAACTTGCTTTGTACTTTGAAGGCAAATGTAATGTTTGGATTTTAAAATCCTTTCGAAAATCTTACAATGCCAGTAAATGAATGGGAGTGCGAGAAACTGAAAGATAAAATCAAAATCAAATGAAACCAAAATATACAAACGAAAATGCACTTCGCAAGGATGCAAGGGTAACGGTATAATAGCGAAACGAATCCTTAAAATGCAACGAACCAACACAGCCTTTATCTGTTTGTAATTTAATATTGTTGAGAATGTGCAAGAACATGCAAACATGAGACTAACATACTTATTCAAAAATGCACATTTATTTTCACCTATGTATGAGTATGTTGTGTTGGGCATGAACACTGGAATAAAAAGACTGTTATTTTCGGACTTCCACCCATCAGGCTGAAGCGAGATGAGTTGAGTTAGATGTGAGTAAGGGTTTCGAGTAGATGAAACCCCAACTAGATTAGACAACGAACATAGCGGAATGAGCTAGGATGGTAGGAAACACCCAAGCAACCACCGACAGTGTTTATTGTTAAGGGTGCCGGACTGAAAAAGAAGCACAAAAATACATGTTAAACGTATATATATAAATAGTGAATCTCAGTTGAGTGTGGCATATTCTATGGAATTTGTGCTTTTACATTTGTGTGGAGGAAAATAGCATTTCTTTGAGGAGTGCAGGAAAATATTTTACTGAATTTTAGTGTCACATGCGATTTAAATAAAAATTACTATTTAAGAATGTAAGTCATTATATACAAATTGAATATTTTGAATTAGTTTTCATTTAAATTGCTTCTTGGAACCGGCTAATATTTGTGACATAAGGTTAATTTTTTTCACTCGTTTTATGTTTTCCATCAAAAATATGCACATTGACGTAAATAAATTCCATGTCGATATTTGTACTGCTAGGGCAGTTCAAGCAATCACTTGAATTTCCCTCTTACTTTGAAAATAATTTATTTTCAATAATTATAAATCCCGTCAACTAATGTCCCACTACTGATATTTTTCATTTCCCAACTATAATTCAAATTTTCTACAGTGTACCTTTGGTTGTGCAATGTTTGGTGTATGGCGTAAACAAATACGATTTTTGTACGTTTACATTTGTAATTATCGCATAATTGCAATCCAATTGCTGCTCTATGCTTTGCTCTATTAAACTCACACAAACATACCAACATACCAACATGCATGAATACATGTTACATGGGTTGTATTACATAAGCAGGAGCTGGAGGGGGTGCCTTTTGCATGCATTTATATTTCTATTTGAGAGAGTATAAACCAAACTAAGCTTATCATTCAGATGGGATTAACGTTCGCGTAAACGTCGCATATTTCTGAATGTACATACACGTACGTACGTATATACATACATATGTATCGTTTAAGCATACTTATTTAAGGGCATACAAATAAATATGTTTGAAATAAAATGTGAAGCCCTCATATTGCAATTTAAAGGGAATATTGTATTTCGTTTAGGAAATCAAACACTGATCTTGATTTAAATTTGCTCGGTTCAATTCCCGACAGTACGCCGCCTTTTCGATGAATTGGCAGACAGCCGAGCAGTCTTCCAAATTCAGAGAAGAGTTTGTGAATTGACTTGCGATGCTTATCGCTGATGCAACTAACATACTTAGGTCTCGATACGCCTAGGTCGCGCATACAATTTAATTTAAAAATTTGTTTCTCGCAATAGTATGAAAGATGACAATCTGCTTTGAGATGCGTCATTGGAAAACCCACTGTTCCTGTTTTATGCGGTTTAGCTTCTAAAGCCCATGGGCCCTGTTGGGATAAAAAAGGCGTGTTGCCCATGGCACGTGCGGATCAGAAATTAAATTGCAAGTGTTGAGGAGATAATCTCAAAATTATGTGAAACATGGCAATTGTGATGATTTGCGGTTGATTAATTTATGGCTTTGAATAAGAAAACCAAATAAATATCCAAAGCTACAAAAGTAAAGCACAGTCGCGTTAGTAAACAATTGCCAACTCAGGAAAGGACTTTTATTTTAAAAATGTTTGTTATTTCTCTTTTTTACTTCCTTTTTATTATGTTACATCCCAACAGAGCTTTTATCCGCGCTGCCGTGTGTCAAAATGTCACTTTTATGGTTTCATTTTATTAGTAGTACAGCTTGTAGCTATTTGTTGCGCTAATTACGCGCATTTAAAGCAGCTAATGTCAACCAAATTTCACAGTAAATTGTGAAAATATTGCCTGCAGCCACGCGTCTCTAAAACATTAAGTATTTCGACCCCAACAATTTAAATATTACTGGTGATGCTGCCAAAGTAGCAACCATTAATGCGGCTGTCTGAATGATGATGTGAAATAAATCCAGAGCTTATTGCGAGCGCTTTTTTGCTGACCTGCGGGTATACGTACACAGTCTCATTGATATTTGAGGCGGAAATACTGCGGTGGCCATGTTGATTTTCAGCTATTAACACGAGACTCCCCTAGCAGAAAGACAAAATTGCAACTAACCACCGGCCGCCTTGAGCGTAAAGCAAAAACAACAATGATTTGTGTTGTGATTGCCCAAGGCGCTGTTGTTGTTGTCTCCACAACTTCCTTTATATTTCGGCTTTTCCTGCGCACGCCTGCTAACCGCTATAGTAGTGACCAAATGTCATCACCTCACTCATAAACCCATTTGTAAATACACATACATATGTATATACATATATGTATACATTAAACAAATTTTGAGCGCTTGGTCGCCTCACTGAAAAAAACGCTAGTAATTTTTAATGAATTGTTTGTGGACTTTTGCGATGTTTCCAAACTTTTCGTTCTTTGTTTTGAAAATCTCAGTGCAAGATGTTTTATTCGTGCTTTAAAATTGATCTTAAATTAATTTTGGTGTTTTTCATTGTAAATATGAAATGCCTAAATTTCCTTAAAGTTATTGTTTGGCGTTTGGATCTACAAAGATGTCCCATATTTTCAAGTTCTCAGATAGCAGAATTTTCGTTCTTTCGTATTTGGAATGCGAAATGACCGTAACCGACTCTTCAGACTCGCTTGCATCTAGAAACAGTTTCTGTATGTTAGAGTTCGAATCAAAAATACATTATTAGTTCACAGTTTGATGAAGTAGGAGCCTTTGTTACCTTGGTGGTAATTAGGCAAAAGTTTTGTAAAATGGCCACATAGGATATCAAACTTCCGTTCCTGTGTTTTCTTTGAAATTTTATACCACGAAAAAGTAACCTTTATAAATAAAATCCTAGTTTTAAGAGTCTACGAAACTCCTTGACTTATCTATTTTTAAAAATAACCAAATTGTCAATTAAAATATCCGAAAAATATCATTCGAATTAACGAATGACTTGAGCTTAATAAGGAGTCTGACTAACTAACTGAACCACTAAAGCTTTAAGACTCAAATTTGCTGAGGACAAATCCTAAAAGAAAACCTGCCGATAGTGTTAAAATGGATAAAGTCTGATGGGGTCTAACATAACGGTTTTGTTAAGAAATATTAAAAGCACGATAAATCAATAACATTGTCAGAGACAATAAATTTTACACCCAGGATGATACAAAAGAGCTTTATAGGAACCGGGTAAAAATTTGACGACGGGCGTGACACCGCCCACATTTAGGTTAAATAACATATCTGTGGACATAATAGACCAATTTCAATCAAATTCGGTTATCTCTGTGAAATATTATATGTTATTGAAACTCGGAGAAAATATTTCTTTGATAATAATGTACACTTGCGTTAAAAATAGGCTGAATCGGGTCTAAATATTTTCGAACTTCCAGATGTTTTTATACTACATAACATATGTTGGTTATTGTAGGAGTTATCGCACAGAAAAAGAGAGCGTATTTTTCTAAAAACAGTAAATCTTCGTGCCTAAAATGTATAGAATCCGATGAAAGCTAGCCCTAAACCCCATATAACTAACAAACCTTCTGCACCTGAAAGTATTTTCCTGTTCGGTTACATTCGAACTTATGTAGCTCTTCTATAATTGTTATACTTTGATTTTAAATACTTAAGACTTTAAATCAGCTATAATATAGAAAACCAAACTAAGGAGTTATAAAGCGTTTTTGACAGGGAAAATAAAATTTCTCCACCTAGAAAGAATAGTAGGCTAATTACGCATACGTCAGAGAACATGTAAACGCACGGTTGCACCACAAGTGTTGATTGTTTGTACGTTCATTTAGTAAAGTTAATCGAATCAACTTTAATCGTACTAAAGTACTCTGCAAGGCTTGACACAGCCAAGTTTGATTGAAAATTATTTTGCAGAAATATTTCAATAAGTGAGACTAACCGCATAATGTCTCTTTTAAATTTAATGTTTCAGAAAAATGGAAAATGTCAGCTAGAAGCATAGAATATATCGGTTGTTATATTTGTATTCCTTGAACAGGGTACACTCAGTTTGCCGCGATGTTTTAATATATGTACAAAAGGAAACGTCGGAGAGCTTATAAATCTATAAAGACGAGCTGAGTCGACTTAGACATCTCCGTATGTCTTTATACATGATCTGGTCCCTCAGGTTTTGAGATATCGAACTCAAAATTTGCTCACGTGCTTTTCTCTCCAAACATATTATTGCCATACGAACTGGACGACTAAAGTTATGTTCTTGTATGAAAAACGTATTTATTTGACGATATATCTTTACGAAATTTGACAAGGACTATTTTCCAAAAAAGCGCTGCGATATCTAAAAACAAAAATCTAGATGGAACAGAACTGAAGGACGAAAATTAAGTTCTTCTAGGGCAACTGCTTCATTTGTGTAGGGTATACTAGTTTCGGTGCAGCCGAAGTTAACGCTTTTGCTTGCTTTTCTTCTAGGTGAAGGAATAACTAAATTGTTTGCAGTCAATTACTTATTTAGTAATTTTTCAAAACTGTTCGCTTAAATCTTCATATTGGCGTGTTCTAATTAGCTCAACGCAACACTCACACACTCGGCTATTATTACAAACGCAATCAATTGTGTACGAATAAAAGCAATGATAGAATGCTAATATGTGTCTGTGCCTGTGTTTGTAACCGAATGCAAAATTAGAATTCGGAACTTAAGCATTCAAATTGCCCAGATCGTTCATGCATGCAAGATTTAAATGTAATTGGCTGCATTTATAGTCGCTTTGGGCTATAAGCTGCGGCACACACACTTACTAACACTCATTGACAGACTTAAAGACACTTATTCTTTTGTGTATGCACTCATATATGTATGTCTGTGTGGAGGAACATTTCAATTTAACCAATATGAATATTCAATACGTCATTGACATTTTTATATTCGAGCGCCAACACACTGCGCTACCGTCCATTTGCGGGTTAATAAGCGGGCTAGTTGCCAGCTATGTGCCAATACTACATACGCATAAGTATTTGTATGAGTAGCACTTGAGCAACCACAGCATATCAAAATATTAGCAGCAGCTTAAGTACTACAATTTTTCCTCCCGAATGACTTTGTTGCCCTGGGCAAAAAATGCTGGCGTCATTAAGCGGGATTACGCGTACGGCTTGTATGCCGCAAACAAACACACATGCATACATGCAAGCGAATGCGTAAAGTAGTTTTCAAAAATAATTATTACGTACCTGGGCTATTGTGCGCAGATCCCTTCTAATAGACTTTTCCATGGTCGGAATGCTTGTGGATGTGGTGTAAATATTGCATTGACATTTGGCAACATTTTCATTTGGCCTTTTTGTCGACTATGTTGTTGTGTTGTTGTGATTCTCGAAGGACTCTCTGGCATTAGTGATTGTTTGGTGATTAGCAATGGCTTTGTTTGGGTTCAGTGAGGTATCAAAATATTCGTAGTAGAAGGGCTGGAAGTAGTAGAATATTCAGTGAATCGTCAAAAGGAAAAAATGGAACTTGGTCTGAGTTGCTCGAAAATGCTACATTTCGTCAAAAAGAGAGTTCGTCATTTTATACTTTTCAGTTCTTGCAGAGACTTGTGCTATTTCTTACGACAATCGCCATATTTGCTATTATCTCTATTTTATTATAAGGAGTATTTCTTTTTAAACCCGTACAAAAATTGTTTCTGGCATTAAAGACAAGAGTTTAAATGCATTTAAATTTTATTTAAGAGAAATATTTTTACTTATTTGGCGCCCAATGTAAATACGAACCCACCTAAATTGTTGAGCTTTTAATACTTCTGCATAAACAAAGACAAATATTTTAAGTAGCATTTAGAAAATTCCACAAATAGTTTGTATTCACATGAATTTGTTGTGTACTTTTTATACCTTGTCTATTAGAGTAAATAAAAGCCCCTCAATAAGCTCTTTCTAAATTGACGATGTAAACATGAACCCGTTCAGCACATGGAGAACGCTTCAAGAAACCTTATGAATGCCATAATTTCCACTTGACGTTAAGCTGTTTGTTGTTCTACTAGTTGTTGTAATTGTTTCTCGTAATCTACTTTATGAGTGTTTAAAAACTGCATCAATCCACGTTTGAACTGCTTGCACCTTCTGGAATAGAAAACTTTTTGCTGCTGAGGGGCTAACAAACAGTAATAACGACTTAGATATCTTCGAAAGTGCGTGTATGTGTAGGTATGTAAGTGCATATGCGAAAAATTATTAACAGAATAAATCATGCCTAAGCTTGTCTCAGCAATAAAAGTTCTTTTTTATATTACTCGCCAGTGATAGTTAACTGAACTGACCCACGTAAAGCAAGTTAAGCCATGCGATCTGACGTAACTGCTTCATGAAGACGGCAATATAATTCTTGGACTTACCTTACCTTAATTTACGTACTATGACGCCGTACGCGGGGTCAATTCTCTCTTCTCTGTTCTCTTGCATACCTTCTCAGAAAGCAAAACTATTCGATGAGTATACATTTTATAATTACACTGAAAGAGAAATTGCATTAAATCAAAATGGTTTGCTAAAATGATAAAATCTTGTTATTTACATAGAACAATTCTTTCACTCTATCAGGTTTTGTTTAAAATATTTTAGATAAGTTTTGTGATTGGGAATGGCTTAAATGACAATTACTGAAAATTGTTAAATATTTATTTATTTAACTTAAATTAAAAGTTTAAGAGAACAAAACCTCCATCAAAATTATACATATTCGACAGTTCTTTTTCGGAGGTTGGATTCGTTACTCTCCAACCCATGGCAGTTATTAACAAATTATAATTTCTGTCATGTCGACTCTGTAGAAGTGGATACTCTCTCTTCCTGCCGTCCATTTAAATGCTAATTTCAATCCAACCTTGCTACCATAAACTGCAAATCTGCCAAGTCGCCAATTGGAAATTGATATGGGAGAGTATTGATTTATTTACAGCAGGTTTAGTTTTTTTGCCAAGCATTTTATTGCTGATTTTGTGCTTTATTTTTGCCGTTTGTCACTGAGACAGGCAGCAGTGATTCTTTTTTAGAATACACTGACTGTATTGTTTATATTCTGGTTGCCGGTTTTTTGTTACCTTGGCCAAAGTGAAAGAGGTCAGGGCAATGCGAGTGTAGCAATTTACTGCTGACCAGTTCGGGCTGAGTGTCTTCAGCAAAAGCTAGCGAACCAGACAAATTGCAACAGACTAAAAAATATCGCATAGAAAGCAGACAAAATAAACCGAAATAAAAAGCGTTGGACGTGAAGAACTCATTGACCCGAGTTGGTGGTATGTGGTGGGGGGAGTGAATAGCAGGTGAGTGAATGTAGAAACATATAAAAATCACAGTTGTAAGAGACAGACTACACGGGTCAGTAACTACATGGTCAAAGAGGGTTAACGGAATGCCACAGGATGGCAATGCTGCCCGTACGTACAGCTCTGACTATTGTGCGGGTGCTGTGGGATTGCGCAAGGGTTTGCTGGGTTGGACTCACGTGGAATGCAACTTAAAACGTTTTAATGTTGACTTTTGTTGGCTTTAATTTAAAATTGCATTCGTCGAAAGTGAGTGGAAGGCAACCGAGAAACGTGTGAAAAAGAAGGAATAAGGTGCACCAAAAATGATATTATTATAGTTGGAAAGGGGGTGGTGTGATATCAAAATCGAGAAATAATTAAATGAAATGGAAGGGCAAAGTGTTTGTGGGAAATTCTTTATTTATTGAATTATACTCTAAATGTCAGACAATTCTTTTTACCCTTAATTTTACTTACATATGTATATCAAAATCTTCCATTAAAACTTTCGGCTGTTATTTATATGTAGATTCTTGTAGTATAAGTAAGTATAGTACTTGGACGCTAAATTGTAAACTCCTACATATGTACATACTATGCATGAATAAGTAGACACAAATATTTGTGGGAATTCGTGGCACAAATGTCAAGCGTTTAACATTCGAATACCAATAAATGTACAAAAAGTTAAAAGTGCCAGCTTATCGCATTAAAATTGGCTTATAAAATAACAACAAGAACGCTGGAAGAGCTGCAAGGAAATTCAAAATCGCTGTGATCTGTTGAGTTGGGCGACACATAATTGGATGTATTACCGACAAGCGCAATTATGCGTTGATTCTTCAGGAGTAGAATATTTCTGAGATTTGAATTATAAGGTACACATATAAAAAATATATTCGTTCAGTACAGAAAATCGATAAAATATGCACGATAAGAAAATGATAGTAAATAAAACCTTCATTTCTAGATATATGCATGTTCTTCTGCTTCAATGTGTTTTTGCTAAAGTTATATAAATAAGAAGCAAACGGTTGGCTTGCTATAGCAAGAGTCGAATTTTAACCCTTTTCTGAGCTGCTTTCTTACGAATCTACAGACGCGACAAAAATAATGGTATTCTGCTATTCTGCCAAAAGGTCAATTAAAACAGCATTGAAATTTTAAAACACCTTTTTATCCATTGACTATAAACCATATATGAAATGAGTGCAGGGAGTTTTTTAGATGTGTGGTTTTTAATGAAGAACAACGTATGAAAATCTTGGAAATTTATTACCAAAATAGGCGCGGACCAAGCGCATCTCAAGAAAATTTTGTTCAGCGATGGTGCTCACTTTTGGTTGAAGGGGTACGTTAATAAACAAAATTGTCGCAATTGGATATGTGAAGTCTCTTATTTATGCAGTTAAGTCCATGATGACTGACCCCTTGTAAGAGAATATTAGGCGCCTTATTGCTGACATAATAACGCCCCAATTGATGCAAAAAGTGGTCGAATATTGATCCTCTCGGCTTGGTTAGCCAGCCACGGCGTTCACTTGCCCGAAATAATTCTCAAAACATAATGGTAAGCCCTTGTCTTTATATTAAAGCTAAATTTTTTACTCTAACTTTAAATTATACGTGATTATTTTTCTTGAAAACCGCAGGTCTAAAATAACTGTATAATTACTGATTATCATGAACGTGTTCGACCTTATTAAATAATTAAGTGTAAGAAATAAACAAAAATAACCGAAATCTTACTAATATTATTTTTAGCTCAAGTGTATGTCCCAATAAAGCAGAATGCGCTTCTCTTCGCCCTACAGGATTCCATTCAAGGTACAAATAAAATCAAAGCCAATAAGATAAACATCTCAATCAACATTCTACTTTATAAGCTGTCATATTAAACCAAATAACCTCTCTGCCCGGATATATCGACCCTCATCTGGACGTCACGCGATGGCAGTCTGAGCACCCCTCGAAACCGCTCCTGCCGAATGTATGCCCGCTTTAACGAAATCACTTAAGTGCCTCAGCCATTAGAAATCAGAAACCAACTACCCCCACCCCCGTCCCCATCAGCCTTAACCACACACACATGCACACAAGTTGCAAAAGTTTGGTTCGTGCAAGCAGCCCAACCCTCAATTACCCCACGAACAGAGCCACCCACCCACTTTCACTTCCTCTGCCTTGCCATCTTTGGCCGGTGTGTTGTTGTTGTTTGTGCGCTTGAATGATTCGAGTTGAGAGTTTGATTTAGCACATGATATAAATAAATAAAATGTATTTATTAAGAAGCTCTTTAGCGTCGAATAGCGGAAAAACGCCATAATGCGAAGAAGCTGTTCGAGATGAGTGCGACGGTTGTCATGAGGGAAAGCGGCTGATTCGGAAGGATGCGAGCAAAACGCAAGCAGCAAGATATCCGTTTGAGTATGCAGTGTGCATGTATGTCTATGTATGCGCCAGTATGGGGAGGAGCTATTAAGTGTTTGTATGCGTTTGTGTTTATGCGTTTAAGGAACTTATACAAGGGATGAATTTGCTCGCAGAATTATTGACTATAAAGACACCATTCTTCTTTTAACTGAGAAGATGATGTACATTAGGATGTTAGTTAGTTGTGAAAAAAATTGATATTCTTGATTAACGACTAATAGTCAGAGCAACAAATTTTATTTATGTATATATTAGTTAATTTGAATAATTAATAGCGAGTAGTTTGATGAAAGCCTTAATGTACATTTACACGTACATATGTAAACTTTTGGTGTGTGAATGGAACAATTGTCTCAAGGCGGGATCTATAAAACTCTTCTAAGATATGTATGTATGTATTTGTAGGAAATTTCGTGTGATTGCAGTTACTTAAGTAGATAGGTACATGCTGATGCATGTATACACACTTAAGTATTTATGTACATACATATGTACATAGGAACATGCATATTTACATTTAAGATTTTTCTTGGGGGTGAATGCATGAACGTACAATTCTGCCATATACTTACCTATATATCTACAAAAAGATGAGGATATATTTAGTACACTGTTTCCATAAATGTGCGTGTGTACACATACGCATATGTATGTATGTTTATATACATATATTATAATTAGGTATACTTACAACAATAAATTTTTGCTAACGGCATTCTGAAATTAGTCGGTGGTAAAGCTAAAATATAAAGAGCTTCTCCATTATGAGTATTTACATGAATATGTTTGGTCATTAAACAGAAAACAGAAGAAGTTCTACAAAGCGTTTAATAGCATTTGTTGATCCATTACTAAATTTTATTAATTTTTATATAACAAAAACACATCGGATTGACATTCATTATCTAAATTTAAATCTACACCAATACAAACAAACCAAAATTAATGAGTTGGTTAATTTTTCTTAATTGCAGATTGGGTTTCATATCGCAATGGGGTGCTCTAGCTGGTCGTTATGCGGCGCTGTGTCCTCCAGGCTGGCCATGGGCACCACAACGTCTGCCTTTCCACAGCCCCACACATGGTAAGTGCCGGTTACTTAGATAACTATTTCAATTTTCTAAATTGTTTCAAAGGGTAGTTCTGGCGCCGGTATATTTTGATATTTTAAGGCAGGTGTTCAGAGCAAATAGCTTAACTTTAATATTAATTGTTAGACTGGTGCAAAAGCAACATTTTATTTTGCAATTAGAGTTCGCAGGCCTTGAAGTTAACTCACCCATTCATATAGGTCGCTCAAGTCATGCGGGTTATTTGATTTGAAGCAGGATTGAATTTGATTGAAGCTCGTCAATTTTGAGATTTAATTACTTTAAAAAATTATCTGATGCTATCCCAGATATGTATGTATATGTATATATTGTATGTATGAAAGAACAAAAACTTCGATTATTTTATTAAATTAATTTAATTTAAATTAATTAATTGTTAGAGTTGTATGTTTTGGAACTATTCAGAATAAAGAATAAAAGAACTGAAAAAGAAATTGCAACTAAAATAAAAGAGAATTGAATACAAATTAAACAAGTAAGGCAATTCGCCATCTTGTGGAAAGACTTTCAGGTGTTGGCAAGGTCTTATAATAAAACTTGTTTCTTAAGAAGATCCGAATAGTTTTCATCCAATCAAATTAGGTTTTGTATTAACTTCTCTGAATTTTATAGATCGTAGACTTATACCACGTTAATTTTTATTTCTACTAGGTAACGTAGTAGTCGGGTAAGTTCAACCCACACGCATAAATACTAGGGGGATTCTCTTGCTCTCGCAGGATGCAAAAATTATATAGCGAAATATGCAAGGCCAAGAGAGCACCCATTGCAGAATCTAGTGCTATATGAACGGCGGATTCGGTCAATTCATTGAGAATGGCTATTGTGCATGACTATTGTGAATTAGCGCACCTTCTGCATTCATTCTTAACAAAAAACTGTAACAAATTTTTATAGCTTAAAGCTTAGTACGCAGCTCTCAAGAAACGTAAAAACTTCATATAAAAAAACGCTTAAGAAACGGTCAAGATACTTTCCTGCGACAAACTTACTTGTGCTAGTACGCAGCTCTCAAGAAATCTAGTACCAATTTTTGATACTTTTTTTCAGTAAAATGTGAATATGGCAAACCTTGTTTTGCGAAGAAACATCAAATCAACAATTGTTTCTTGAAGGAAATTCGAAGTAATCGTCAAATTCATCCTAAATTAGTTGAAATCATTATTATGAAGTATATTCCATTTTGAAATGTTGTATAAAACCTACCAATCATCAACAACATTTCTTAAATCTCAATGAAAATATTTATGTTACCATATACATACACACATACATATTACGCACAAAGTTTGTTTTCTTTGTTTATTCTCTCTTGCTCTTCTAATGTAGATCATTCACAATGCGTAACCAGCTGTCAAAATTACTTGAGAAATAATGTATTTTTTTTCTTGAGCAATTACTTGAGAGCTGCGTACCAACCTTTAAGTAGAAATTATAAAATCTATGTATTTAAAACTTACCTTCCTCAACAACTTAACCGAGAAATATGTCTTTATGTAAAATGAAGCTAAAACAGGGTTGCAATTATATTTTAAATAAACATGGGTTTTGGTGTGACATATTTTACAGCCATTGCAAATAATTTTCTGCGTGTGTTTGTTGTTGTGCCGTTGCATAAAGAGCAAAATTCTGCAATTCGTGCACCGTGCAGGGGTTTTGCAAGAGCAAGAGAATCCCCCTACTATTTCACCACCAGCTAAATGGCCTACTCGTATAGAATATATGTAAATATCTTTCTTACATGGGGAGACGTGGGGTAACACGGGTGCATAAACGGATTTAGAATTAAGTTGAAAGTCAAACCAGCTGATTTTTTGTGCCGGTGTATATTTTTGAATATTTTACATGTACTGCCTGTTTTGTATGTATTTAAAAAAAATTATAAGCAATTTCACTTGTCTTTCTATTTAGAACACATTAAGCAGCCTTTTTAATATTAAAAATAGATTAACTACATTCAGAATTCACAACCAAGTAGAAATGAAACATAAAAATGGCGTTAGTTTCATACACATTTTGCTGGTACGAAATTTTTATATAAAAAAAAATCCAAATCGATAAACAAATAAGGAAGGTATTTCCCTGGTTTTAATCTTGGCAAGTTGCAAGTGTATGAAATGTTCGGTTACACTCGAACTTGGTATTTTCTTACTTGTTTAGGTCTAGAAAACACTCTGAACCGTTTAGCTTTAAATTTGTGCTCAACTTGCTTTTACACTTCATTTACCCTACAATTGCAATGCTTTGAGGAATTCACGCTATGCCTTTGACAAGTGAATTACCAACATGTAACGGTGCTAGTTTACAAATATTCCACTAATAGTCTCGGCGCAACGCGTAATCGTCACTTTGCATAATCGTCGAATTCTTTGTGACATTCTTGAATGTCGCCTTCGATTAAATTCCGTTCTGTCGTAGTGCCCGCTTCGCCTTACGATTTGCAGTCAATTTGAAGCCACAAAAGCCTTACACACACATGCGACCATTAACAGCACACAGTGGGCTAACCCACCAACGTTGCTCAGTGCATTGCATTCCCGCTGCTTCGATCGGTTTTCAATTAATTGCAATTTGTAGCAGGGATTAAGTTACGTTGCTTAAGTACATCGCGTTGGTTGAGGTTTTTTGCGCCACTATGCACAACCAACTGTGTGCCTGAGTGGGTGGATCAACTGTCTGGTCAAACCGACGTATGTGGAATTTTAGTCGTATATTCACATGTACAAGCAAGTATATGTATGTTTTGCATGGGGTGACGGGCGCAGCGTGTTTCCATGCATTACCAGTAGTTTAAGCCTATTTAATTGGCCTCTTAAATTAAGTAACTACAATCGCAATTGAATTTGTTCATGTAAATTGGCCTTAAGTTTGTACGTTATTATCGCCGTTGGAATGTACTTAAGCTAATGGCGGAATAACGCACATATGCAAATATTTGCTTATTGCAGCAATACCCTCTTGGAATTTTTGACGATTGTAAATAATAATTCTTGTCAAATTTCTTGAGGACATTTCGACAAACAAAGAAATTTTCTAAAAAGGTATATGAATTTGATCGTCTAATTTTTATGCCATGATACATATATATGATATCCGGCATAGCAGCGGCTTCCTGGGGGAAAGATAAGGTGTACAAAATTTCAGATCAATATCTCAAAAACTCAGAGACTAGTTCACGTAGATACAGACAGACGGACGGACATATGTACATGCATGGCTAAATTTTACGTCATCTACGTTTCTGTTATTTTAATTTTCTGGCAGGGTGTCGCTGCATATGCATCTATGTACATATGTATTTACATGTATATTTAGTTGCTCAAATGTGGATTTACCTCAGCAAACAACAATATGTAATAGTGATAGTGTTAAATGACAGTTTAGCATTTCAACATTCCAATCACTGTAAATTCGCTGTATCACAAGTGCAAAAAGGTATGTACATGCATATGTATGCACGTAATTGTTTAAAACGCTAATATTATTCTACAAATTGAGATCTTAAATGAATTTTGTTTAAATAATAAAGAATTTTCTTCCAAAATTAAAAATAAATTTCAATATGATTTTCATTTGACTAAAAAAATTTGGTGCAACTCGATAATTTCCAAAACATCTTTGTATACTGATATATACATATATAAGGTACGTTCCAAAGTAAACAGGACTTAAAAAAAAAACAGAACAAATGTTTTTTCGGCAAAATCAATTTATTTCATTCAAAATAGTCACCTTCTGCTTCAATACAGCTTTTTGCACGGTCCAAAAGCGTGTCGAACGAGTGTTTTAGCTCGTTGGCCGTTATGACCGCCAGTATGCCGGTGCAAGCCTTTTGAATGGCATCTACATACATATGTACGTCTGCATAACGCTTTCCTTTCAGGGGCACGTTGCCATATCAGGTGAATACGGGGAGTGGTTAATGGTTCAAATGTGATTTTTGCTCAAATAATCGGTCACAAGCGTCGATCGATGAGACGCAATTTTTGGTCGTCAGTCAATTTGTGCGGAACAAATGGTGCACACACTCTTCGTAAGCCCAAATGTTCGGTCAAAATGCGATAAATCGATGTTTTGAAGATGTTCAATTCCATTTCCATGAATTTCATTGATGATTTAGGCTGATTTTTGATGAATTCACTTACACTTTCAATGGAATTTCCGGTGATCACGGATTTTGATTGGCCCACATGTTGATCGTCATTTATGTATGTCCTCACGACCACTTTGAAAACGTTGAAACCATTCGTGCACTCTGCTACGGGATAGGCAGTCATAAACTTGTTTTATAAATTTAAACGTTTCAGTAAAAGTTTTATCAATTTTAAAACAGAAATTAATGTTGGCTCTTTGTTCGAAGCTTATTTTCGCACCGATAACACAAACCTACTGACACTTAAAACGCAATAACTTCACTTCCAATCAATGAAATATCATGAAATTTTCACCGGACAATCAATAAAGATAGCAGATCGACATATAGATGGCGCCACCAAGGGGGCCTAGAGTCCTGTTTTCTTTGGAACGGACCTTGTTAGACAACGTCTGAATTTGCTATAAAATTTACCTACTTTTCAATCAGATCAAATTTTTGTTAAAACTCTTCCTATATCCTTCATTATGACCGTTATAGTAATCCCTGTGCTTGGTATATGGATTTTTATTCATTTAAAATTCATTTTTCCAAATCCATTTTTTGGCTTCTCTAGGAAAAAATAGAATTTTACTCAAAATAAAGAAATGAAGAAGTTATGATTGCTGGCACTTTTCGCTAATAGGTTAGTTGTAGGAAAATCGACCGACTGACAGCCATTTTAAAAAGTATTTAAACACACTGGCTTACATATTCAAAGTGCCGAGCAAATAGCACTAAGTGGCTGTGGAAATGAATAGAAGTGGAACACAAACGCCCACAAACTGCCACTTAATTACATTTCCCACCACTAAAACATATTAACAGAAAATATACACAAAGTTACCAACTCTAGCTAACCACATGCTCTCGTGTCAAGCGAGCGAGCTTACTCACTGCTCCTGCGCTTTGAACGCTCGCTGAGAACGAGTGAGTCTCAGCATTGCAAAATCAGTTTGTATATGTGGATAAGGGTCGCGTAACCAACAACCCCAGAAATCACAGCTTTTCTGTTTAGTCCAACTAAGGAAACAAGGAGTCACAGTCATTCGCATTTGCGATTATCGTTCATTATTTGTTACTCTTAAACAAATAACCCGCACTAATTAGATTCTCTCGTTTCTCTTTCTCATTGCAGACAGTTCCTCAACCAACACAACGGAAAATCCTTCCTCGCCTACATCGCTCAGCCCAAACCATATTGGCAACAACAACAGCAGCAGCAACACTCACGGCAATGGTGGCAACAATGGCCATAGCAATGGCAATAAATCGCCTTCGCCGCATGGTTACAATCATAGCCAACAACAACATTCACATCTGACGCATCCGCATCAACCTTCAACGCCTACAAGCAGTGGCGGCGGTAGCAACGGGCATCCGCTGCTCAGCCACCACAGCTCGCATTCGAATTCCAGTTATTTATTGCCCAGCAGTTCCAACGAGTCCGACGATGATGGCGAAGAGATTATCGAAGAAGACGATGGCAATGATGGACCCTCAGACGGCTCTTCGCCACAAGGCGGCGATGGGAATCAAACGAAACGCAAGAAAAAGACTCGCACAGTGTTTTCGCGAGCACAGGTCTTTCAGTTGGAGTCCACATTCGATATGAAACGCTACCTCAGCTCTTCGGAGCGTGCCGGTTTAGCTGCCTCACTGCGTCTCACTGAGACACAAGTGAAAATTTGGTTTCAAAATCGACGCAACAAATGGAAACGTCAGCTGGCAGCCGAACTGGAGGCAGCCAACATGGCGAATATGGCACATGCCGCACAACGTTTGGTCCGCGTTCCAGTGCTCTATCATGACGGCTCTGGTGCGGGATTTGTACCACCCCCACCACCGCACCACCATCCCATGCAGTATTATGCGGCGGCAGCAGCACGCAACACAAGCCCACCACGGCCACCCCTCTCCTCGCTGGTATAGGGCGTGGGGTGCTTGGCGGCCGCAGTGGTACCCAACTGCGGAGGTCCAATCTCACTGCGAAAGCCGCCATACACCAATCATGCGCCAACAACGCCGACGCCGACATCAGTACACGATATGGATGACTCGGATACAGAGGAGGAAGCCGCAATCGATGTGGAAGCCGACGAGGATGAGGAGGAGCTGTCCTTAACGCAAGCGTCGTTAGCACAGAGCAATAGGGATTCAACTAGCGGCGGCAACAGTGTTGCTGGTGGTAGCGACGTGGTGCGGAAAGCGACACCATTCGAGCTGTTGGCGAAAAGTGTCAATTGCCTGGAGATGCACAGCAGCGGTGGTGGCAGGGAGTTGAATATCAACAGTGCTGGTGGCGCCAGTAATGACAACGGTGTTGAAAGAGCCAACACAGTGCACAAGGTGTATTAACAGAGTGGAGAGAAGAAGGAGAGGCTTTCAGCTCTTGTCGGAAGAATCCGCAAAGTGTTGTAAATTTATATTGTGTCATACAGAAAACATTGGTTTCACATACAAAGAATTTCACTGCTTAAGTGCATGGAGAAAACAAGAAGAAATGTTAAAAGCTAACTGAAGCGGGATACATTCGTGGAAGAGTGTACGTAAAAATTATTGAGTGTTTTCTCTTAAAGTTAATGTGTGGTCTGTATAATAGGAAAGTGCTAAGTAAAAATTGTAATCAATGTTCAAACGTTTAGGTTTCCAAGTAAACAAACAACAAAGCCATACAAAACTAAATATAAACTAAGAAAACCCTTCCATATTTGTAAAAAGTTGTTCTCTTTCGCTTTCTTCTTTTCGCTACTAAATTTGTAAATAATTAAATGTTGACCTGCGGTGTCTCTTTGCTCAATATTTGTGCTTAAATCTAAATAAAATCTAGAACAGATTCATGTGTATATATATTTATCTAAATACGATTATAAATGTATATATGTATGTGTACTCAGAGGCTTAAAACAGTCGTGTTTGTAAAATACTTGTATGTATGTAAGTCTCTATATGATATGTGTGTATGTTTTGTTAGAGAATAGTCTTGCGATTATACATACTATGTTCATTAAGTCATATATGGAAAATTAATTATGTAAGTATTTATGTAGCGTCGCATTTATGTGTGAAAACAGCGTATAAAGCCAAAAAGTAGTTTACATATACATATAATTCTTACATATAAATATATACATTAATACTTATTACTCTAATTAATGCAAGTACTTAATTACACTAATAATAATTACATACATACAATTGGAATGATGCCCAGTTAGCGTGTAGTTACATTATGCCATAATATATGTTAATATCATAATTAAGACAAAATTTAATAAAAAAATAATAGCGTGAATAATAAATTGCTTATTTATGCAAAATTAAAATATTCAAATTAAAAAGTATTGTGTTTTCATTAATATTCTATTGGTAATTTAATTCTTCTACTCCTTCGAAATTCTACTTTAAATGCTACTTCACTAGTTGTGAACATTCTCAGAAGGTGGTGAATTGCGTGTCTTAAAAATATGGTACAAACATTTTCAGAGCTAAATGCTAAATATCTTACTCAATTTTAATCCATATTGCTTGAAATGTGGTCAGTTTTTTTTAATTAAAATATAGGTCCAAAACATTCGAGTCAGCTGAATAATCGGTTGTATGGGAGATATGTGATATAATTGTCCGATGTGACCGATTCCGATAAACATCAATAGAATATCAAAATGCACCTACATATGTACGTATTAAAGTTCACTCGGATATATCAAAACCTGAAGAAAAAAATTGTATGAACCCTAAAAAACTGCGCAAAATTGTTTAGAACAATCCGCAGAATACTTCACGGCTGTTTACATCAACCCGATCTAATGTACATATGTATATAAATGTCTGTCTACATATACGCGAACTATTGCGTCCGTTTTTGAGATATCGATCAGACATTTTGGACATGTCTTTGTCTATAGAAGAAGATGCTAATTTGTCGGAACCGCCATTAACGGATCTATCCGATCCGAGATATCAGCAAGAAATATGGCCTAAATTATTGTGTAAGACTGGTACAATCTCCAAAGAAATCGTTCAAATCGGACCACTGTAGCATATTCATATCGATGCTAGACTAACTGACCGATCGAAATCAAGGTCTTGCAAGGAATCTTTTCATTTGTGAAAGGTCCCTATAGTACTGGGCTCTAGGTCGAAGCTGGCGAAATAAGCGCTTATCAGGAGACTACCTCTACTTAATTTATTATCCCTAAGCAGTACGTTTCTTCATTTCCGTTTTCGTATGAAATTTCCGCAAATAGGGTCAGACGCCACCAATTGTTTACCCAGTAACTGATGAAATAGTACCTCATATACATATTAGAATTTTTAAACACGGTGCTGACATAAGATCTCATGTAAGGGTCGGTAAAAAGACTACTTACATAATAACTAATAACCACTACAACAGTTAAATTAAATTTTTATTTTATTTTAAATATTTTCTTGTTGTTTCTAACTAATTCTAAAACATTTTCCGAAATCTATTTTATCCTTCTTTTGAAGCTGCAACGCCTTCCTTAGCCATTAGAAAAGTTCCAACAATTTGAAATGAATGATATTGAGGAAAATAAATTCATTTGAATTGCAATGGGATCGTTTCAGTGTGACCCTCCGGAAATGTTAATGCTTGAATTAACTATTTAGGCCGACTTATTTTTTTTATAAAAAAATACATTCATGATGAATACAAAATGATTTTTTTATGTTTGTTTATTGGGTGTATAACGTTAAATAAATTGTTGAAATGGCACGTAAAAAAGGTTCTGTTTTGATCTAAAACAAAAATTTCAAAAAGAGTGTTAATCTGTAAGAAAGTCGCTATCGCGTAATAGAAGCTTTTTTGTTTGCTTGAAATTTGACAAAATGGCGGCGGTTTGAACAGAAAGTATCGAATTTCGTCCTTTTTTCGACAGTTTTTCGTAGAAAAAAAATAGGAAGATTTCAAAAAAAAAATTCTGAAGCGAGTTAGCAAACTAAAAATTTTCTCTCTAAATTGTAACTAGATAACTTCAAAGCTCTTCTTTTGAGAGTGGAAACCGTTTTGAAGAACACCATTTCCTGATCCCTTTCTGCAAGAAACGCTGTAGCGACCGTGATAATTTGAATCTCGATTTCAAAATTTTAGAGAATATGTATTACAGTGTATACTAAACGATAATGCAACAAAAAAAAATCGATTTCTCGAAATTTCACACCTAAGGGATCATTAAAACTTACTCATACGCTTTTCAATTAACTGAATTTAAATAACAAATAATACACTCAACTCTTGAGGAGCGAACTTGTCTTAAACCTAGCTTTCAGTGTTTATTCGAAATAAATCTGGAAGAAATTTGCTTTCTGACTTTGCGCTTGCGGGTTAATGACAACAAAACACCAATGAACACAAAATTTCTTTAATTTTTCTAATAACTATACTTAAAGATCTTATAAAGTATTTGATAAATGTGATTAAAAGTTACAAACTCTTAAAACTTTCTTTGTCAACTTATCCAACAATAAAAGATGTTTTACGATTTCAAGCCGCTTATAAACGGATGATAAGTAACTCTTATACAGTCAAACCTGGGTAAGTGAGAACTGGATCAGTAAGAAAACTCTATAAGTGAGAGTGAGAGTCAGGACCCGTCATTTTAAGCTCCCAAAACCTCTATTAGCGAGAAACAGAATCCTCTATAAGAGAGAGTCGTTTTTCCCTCATGGACCTCCGTAAGTGAGAATAATACTTATCTATACCTCTATAAGCGACAGTCAAGCTTTATTTATTTATGTATATTATTTAGGAGGAACTATAGTTACAATAAGAATACATACATACATAAAAGATACACACATACAGTAACAAATGACAAAACAAACTACAAAATTTAACACCTGCTATTTTATGGCTCATTCTTAACTTTCGTGAAAATTCCTACAATTCTTTTTGTATTGTTTTCTTGTCAATATTGTGCCTATTCTATTGCGTGGAACTAAATAACTTTGTTATTTTATCGCACTCGGGTTAGCGAGAAACCTCTATAAGCGAGAATGAGATTGAGCGCCCTTGAACTCTCGCTTATCCAGGTTTGACTGTATACATATTTGCAGTCAACTGCTTACATTTTTGAAAAGAAATTATGAATTTTCTATGGAACGAAATCGAATCGATAAAAGTTGGAGATTGAGTTGACGCCCTGAGAGATGCTCTAACTCTGGAGAGGATCGATAAATAAGCGAGGTTATAATGCAAAATGAACACCGTTAACAACAACTCCATTTGCAACGTATCGAAGGAATCCTCCGCTTCCATAATGCGAAAATGTGAAAATTGTTTAAAATTGTGTTAAACAACAACTACAATACGTGTGATTTTAGTTGTTGCCGCTCTTGTTGCAGTAATTGCAACAAATACCCAACGGCATTTCGGTTTCTGTGGCAATGAAAGCAAAAACTGCAAATAAACGCGTTGAGCGTTTGTATGAATGTGTGCGTAGAAAAATGAATTAAAATAAATTGCACTTATTTTTTCGCAATTCAACACGCCGCCGCACCACACTAAAAGCCACATTAAAGCAACAACAACTATGGCAAGCACAACAAATACGATCCACAATTGTAATAATTGTTGCAACAACAGCTTTCGCTTTTGTTTTCGTTGTTATTGTTGTTGTTGTTGTTGTTATCATGCCGCAAAACAAAAATCATGAAGTATTTAATGCAGACACGCTGGCAGGCATTTGTTGCAACTGCAATTACACTTGCACACACGTCCAAACGCCCACACACCAACACGCACGTACTGTAGCATTGCCAACAACTGCTACAATAGCAACGAGAACTGCCACAAAATCAGCAATTGCGCTGATAGCAACAACATTTCATGAATATTTGCGTTGGCAATTAATCGTAAATAAGCGTTTGCTGCGCCGCCATTGTTCTTTAAATGTGTACGCGCCAGCAGGCAGCTGCAGCAGATGCTGCGACGACAACAGCAACAGCAACAGCAACGACGACAATTGCATGTAAGCATTATTGTTGCAACAATAAATAACAACAATTGCTAGCAGGCGCACAACAAAAACGCCCGCAATAATACGACGCGCATTATTATAAATAAAAAATATGTTGTTTAAACAACAACAACAGCAACTACAATGCAAACGCAAACAAAATAGCTGTGAATTCGCGCCGCGGCCGATCGTTTATGGATAATGAACGCAAACGCTTGCAATCAACTAGTGTAGTTGAGCTTTGTCAAGTGGGTGGCAGCAGTGAAAGGCTTATGAATACACGCGCACACACATATATACATACAAGTATATTTAAGTATGTATGTAAGTATGCAAGTTCTAGTATTTAGCGGGGTCTTGCACGCGCAGTTTGAATGGCGGAATTGTGAATTGGACTGTATTCTCTCTGCTAGAGCTTACCTACACACATTTGTACATCGATGTGTGTGTGTATGTAAGTAGCAAAGTATGCATTGTTCTCGTTAATGAATAATTGCCTACTACTTAGCGAAACAAAGGAAAGCTCTAAATAAGTAGAAAGCATTTAGTTGCTTTCTTCAAGTACTTGAGTATAAATCTAGGTACAAGTACTTTCACTCCAATTGAGACGAGGCTAATACTTAGTAGTATACAGACCCACATATTAGAGTACTAGAATAAGGGTTGGAAATAATGCGTTCAAACATTCTTCCTAGAGTAAAATGTGGCTGCTCATCTAACGGTTATTTGCAGCATTTTAAAATAAATGGCATCGATATGTAGAATACATACATCAAAATCAGGATGAGAAGTTAAATTGATCTTGTGGTCTGTCTGACCGTCTGAAGATGTTGACATTACTAAAGCAAGTCAGACCAGTCAAAATTCATGAAACGGTGTTGTTAGAAAAGGTAGGAAGTGCTAAACTCAATTCAGCAAAAATTTCGTGTACAGGAGGGGAGGTCGCATGTGGTTTCAAAATTTTTCAATTGTGGTCTTCCCATATACTTATCTCATGGACTTTTAACACCAATTTCGATGAAAATATTTATGTTCACTACGAAGTGATTGGTGTAAAAATGTTTGCAATCGATAAAAACTACAGTCATATATCATAAAACGGTATTATTGATCCCTATATCTCTAGATTTCTTACAATTTAGATATTTTACGTTAAACTGTTTACTGCACTAAAACTGTTCTCAAACTGGATCAAATCGGTTCTACACCAATAAAATTATTTTATTTAAAAATTTTCCACAATTATAATTTATATATTGTTGCAACACAGTTTAATGTAAACTCAAACCAGGGTGGACGTAGTCTCCACTCTGCAGGCACCCTAAGGGAGTTACGCAGATCACGAAGATAAATGAGCTGAATGCCGAATGTAAAATTTGAGATATTGAGTTAAAACTAAGAACACGAGTTCTTTGCTACCTAATGGAGGTTGATAAGGCAGATGGGCTGAACTAGACCAACTACAACCCTCAAATGCCGTTAATTGAGAAACTATAAATAAACAAATATATATAAATATATATATTAGCAAGACTCGACCGATCCAAACCAGGGCAAGGCGAAATATCTCCTGTCATCAAACAAATAGACGTTGCGTTCGCGACTTGGCTCCCACGTCACTGTTAACAGTCATAACTTCGAAGTCGCAAATATCTATCTTGGAACCAGCATTAACATAAACAACAATTTCAGTAAAGTCCTCTCTCGACGAACAAAGACCAAATTCTACAAGTCACTAATCATCTCCGTCCTGCCATATGTTGGCATCGACGATGACAACATCTGATGAGTCGGCGTTACGAGTTTTCGAGAGAAAGGTCCTGCGGAAGATTTATTGTCCTTTGCACATTGGCAACGGCGAATACCACAGTCGATGGAAACATGAGATGTACGAGATTTATTTTGCAAATAAAAAATAATAATACAGTTATTATCTTACAGAATAAGAATCACTAGCTGCCAGAGCTTACGGCTTGATGTAAGAGATATACGAAGACATAGTTCAGCGAATTAAGGTACAGCGGCTACGCTGCCTAGGTTATGTCATCCGAAGAGATGAAAACACTCTAACTCTGAGAGTATTCGACGCAGTACCCGCCGGGGGGAAGCAGAGGAAGAGGACGACATCCAGTAGGTTGGAAAGACAAGGTGGAGAAGAACCTAGCTACACTTGGAATCTCCAATCGGCGCCAAACAGCGAAAAGAAAAATGACTGCGCTGTTGTAAACTCGCCTATGACCCCATAAGCGGTGTTTACGCCAATAAAGAAGAAGGAGTAAGAAAATATTATTTAATATAACTTGATTGCCGATACAATGATCCAAGAGATTTTGAAAATTATTTTTACATATATACATAGTCGTAAAACTTTTGATATTTTATTGAAGTTATTGATTGCTAAATTGCTAACGTGACTCGTAATTTATATATGTATAAGTAGATATAAATGAATTTATAGAACTGCAATTTCGCACAGAAGATCGCAGAAGAGAGGGGCGTCTGAAGTTTGAAAATTAAAAAAGGGTGTGATTCCGCACCTAATGGGTTTAATATGAAAAAATAAATGTACAGGAGATGTTTTGACTTTAAAGTGATTGTATTAAAGGGTGTATTATCCCGAGCCTAAGAATTTCGAGTTGGATTAAAAGCATTTGGTATTTTTAATCTTATAGTCATAAGATTTGTTAAAAAAACCAAAATCATTATATGTAGTAATTATACGAAATGAGACGGATGTTTTTTTGTATTGTATCCATTTTAAGCACAATATAAACTAAGTACATATTATGAAATAAATACGTTCTAAAATTTTAATTAAGATAACTCAAACATTGGCCTATATATCTAATATAAAATCACCAGAAAGTTCGAAAATTTTTATATTAGGTATATGGGGACTCAGGGAAGTATTGACCCGATTTCACCCATTTTGGATAAATAAAATTACTACTGCAGGAAAAAATAAATACATTGACCGATATTTTTGAACAAAAGTCAAATATAAGGTACTGGGGTCCACATATTCGGTATTGGGTCTTGAACAGTTTTGGTTGGATTTGAACAATTTTTTGTCATAAAGTGGCATACACTAAAGTCATTATGCGTACAAAGTGTAATCACATTATTATTATTTTTTTTTTTTTTATTCTAGTCTAGAATTTTGAAAAAATCGATTTTGTTTTTTGCATATTCTTAAAGACTGGATCTTTAAGAATATATTCCCCAAAGGAGTTTTTAAAATTCCTCTTATTTTCCAACTTATAGCTATTTTAGTGACGCAGCGTGCAAACCGGCTGCAGTTAGACTCAAATCTTTAATCGCGTTTTTCTCGAAACTACTATTTTCAACACTTCTGACATGTTTTCTCAAGTTCTAATGAACCGATTAACTTGATATTTGGTGTGGACCTTCTTTATATATCTCTTTATGGTTGGAACCAGGATTATTAAAAAATTTTGATTTTTACTATTTTTAAAAAATTTTGATCTTTGCCAAGAAACGGGCAAAAAATTCAAACAGTCGCCATTTACTGAAAATTTTTTTTTTTATTTATGCCATAACGGCAGTGCAATTGGAAAAATTCCACAATTTTACATTTTTTTTTTTTGATTTGTCAGATCACCCAAAGTGTTGGAAGCGTGTCAGGAAGAGCGCACCCTTATTTTCAACCCCCGCCACGTTACCACGCCGCAATTAATCAAATTATCACAAAAATTTTTTTTATTATTTTTTGTATTCTTAAAATATCAATAAATATCTGATAAAAAATTGGAAACTAAAAATGTTCTTAGTTTTTTTTTATTGGACTTTAAAAAATGCCGTTGAATAGCATTTCTAGACTAGAATACCCCCTTAATTGCTTCTTGATTTCTGTATTGGAAAGTAAAAAAATCAAATAGAATATAAAATTGTGCTATATGGGAAGTAGTCGTGGTTATTGTTCGATTTCGCTCATTTTCACTGCGCTACATAGGAATATGAAAATAATGCCACGTTCGAAATTTTATCGAAATCGGTTTGGTCGGGTCCCGCGATGTGGGATTTCACCAAAAAGTAAGCGGTGCCACGCCCATCGTTCAATTTTTACCACGGTCGCTATAAAGCCTTGTCCGACCATCCCGACGGCAAATTTTTACGTTTCTGGCGCATTTAGTTGTCGATTTATAGCGATTTTAGTAGTTTTGAATAGTACCGTTATATGGGGAGTGAGCGGGGTTCTCATCCGATTTCATCCACTTACACACTATGGTAGGAGTTCCTGTAATATTCGTGCTGGGCAAATTTGGTTGTTGTAGCTTTGTGGGTTAGGAGATGAGCACATTAAACATACTAGAAGGCGGAGCCATGCCACAAATTTTTCTTCTCATAGGTGTCCTTAGCTACCGCGATCCCCTGTGCCAAATTAAACTTTTATATCTTAATTAAGGGTTTAGTTATGGCACTATATTGGTTTTCGGTTAATGGCGCTTTATGGGCGTGGCAGTGGTCCGATTACGCCCATCTACGAACTCGATTTTTTTTGTACTAAGGAACCCACATACCAAGTTTTTGCTATTGCTTTCACTCCTCCTTCATTGAGTTAAATTTAATAATTTCTTCTTCCCCTCAGCGCCATCACACATAAAAGTGGGGAAATGACACCTCCTTGAGGAGTGCCTCTGCTTACATAGCTTGATCGAGTCGCTGAACCATTTAATGCTATAATCCTTTATGTTCATCTGCACACCATGTCATCTATGCAACCATGTCACAGGGATTCCATAATTATGCTTATTTCTATTTTGTTGATAGCCTCGTCTACGTCAAGAAAGCCGCCATTGTATACTATTTGTGATGTAGAAACTTTTCAATTACATTAATCACTTTGCGTAGGTTCCTAAAGAAATTTCGAGGAATGGTGACGAGTTGACAGCCCGTGGCCGGATAAAAATCCAGTTGAGGGTGTCTTCGTCGAACTCGGTGAAGGGTCCTCGAGTCCTATATGTCGTAGTCCTGACCGTTGTCCCCGTCAGAGCGTTTTTCGTCAATGAGTTAAGTATTATCTGTTGTTTTTGTTTGTTGTCCCACGAATAGGCCGGTAGGGTATCGTCTCATACTCCCGACCTCACCCGGGCATCGGAAAGACTGTTCGCGATCAGCTATTCTATTATCCCTGCTGACCATTTAGTCATCAGCACGAGTACTTGGACACCTTGAATTTGGGTAGTGTTATTGTGGGTAATTTATTTATTCATATATCCGTTGTGGTAATTACCCACTTACTTCGTAAAAGGTATGTGCGTATTCAATGGGTTGCACCGATTACTTTCTCTGTTCGCCTTACGCTGGTTTGTAACAAAGCGAAGTAAATGTACATACATAAGTATGTATGCAAATAACCAGGAGATGATACGGGTTGATATCCTTGTGACTGTACTTACGTCCTTTCAAGCTGCAAGTTGAGTAAAAATTAAGATATCTCGATAAAATGTTAGACAAGAGTTTCCTGTGAAACATAACCTTGTCAGAAACAATAAAGTTCACATCCTATATAATCCCGAAGGTAGTAATAGGAGCCATTGAACAATAATAATATATATATTATAATTATATTATGTATATGTATATATCTGGCATCACCTTTATAAACATATGTATGTTTGCTTGCTAGGCAGCACTTACATATGTACTTGCTGTCAATCTAGCTTCCCTTTCTACACTCTCTTCAATAAAGGAATCCGTAGACATATGACGTCTTTAATTTTAATCCGTTTATTCTTCCACTTCTAACCTCGAGAGTTAATAAACGCCACATATTATAGTCCTTTAAGCACGATATCATCGATATTCCGTAAACGAGATTTTATTTAAAAAAAATGTCCCAATTTTTCATGTCTTCGTTTAAAATTCGCTACTCTATACGACGATACAACCGAACGTGCATGGTCATACATCGTGCATTTACCTTTGAAGAATGACGTCCTTATATTACGATGAAAGTAGCCATTCAAGCATTACTCCGCATGGAAAGAAGATTTGCAGCTAACGAACGACTTCACAAAGAGTATACCATGTTTATGGAGGAACTCAACTCTATGGGAACACATGGAACCAGCTAAGACGACAACAAATAAAGTATACTATATGTCACATAATGCGGAGGTAAAGACCACAAGTCAAACCACGAAACTACGAGTCGTTTTCAACTCATCTATGAAGTCAACATCTGGGGAATTTTTTAAATGAGCCCTCATCGTAGACCCACAACTACAGCAAGATCAATTTTCGATTATGGTTAGCTTTCGCACTCACCATTTTGGAATCCTAGCCGACATCGAAAAGATGTATCGCCAGGTTTATGTCGCCAAAGAGGACACAGCTTATCAACGGATAGTTCTTCGAATCGGCAGAGCCAGTCCGCGATTATCGTCCATTAAGGGTCAAGTATAGAGTTACTTCAGAATCGCATCTTGCTGAAAAGTCACTGCATCGAGCTGCACTAAACGCGTCAAACGCAAACAAGGAGGACATAAAAGTTATAATATCAGACCTTTATATGGATGACTTACTTAGCGTCTATGAAAACTACCTTTTTACCACGACTGGAGCTTTGTGCAGCTCATTTAGGAGCAAAACTAGTGAAGCAAGTCTATTCAAGTCTACACCTTCTCCGAATTATACGCATGGATGCACTCAATGATTATCCTGGCAAGGTTACAAGGAAACTTCAGCCGCTGGCCAGTATTCGCGGCCAATCGGGTCGGTGAAGTATGAGATGTTCTAGCAGCAACGCACTGATGGCCCTCAGTGGCTCCATAAGAATAACAGTAACTGGCCGATCTCTGCACACTGCTGACGCTAATCATTGATGATTGGGATATTTTGACAAAGTGTCGTTCATTCAACAGACTCAAACGCATCATCACTTATTTAATCAATAACACACGGTCTAATGTCGGGATACGAAAATTCGGCAGTTTGTACTGCGCTGAAAATCAAAATGCTAACATATCATTGGTAAAGTATACTCAGTTTATCGCTTTTACAAAGGAAATTTCTAATTTCAGAGAAAACCAGCTAATATATACACAAAACAGTCTAGCACGACTACAAACTTTTCTAGACATGATATCCTAGGAGTAGCAGACCGCATCAAAAACTAATCGCTTTCGAACTATGTTAAACATTCTATAATAGTGCTGAAAAAATCAACTCTCGCTAAATTGATCGCAGCAGAAATACATCTTTTAACATTACATGGTGGACCTCAGGTAATGCAAGCCTTCAACGACGATTTCGGATTTCCAGGCACTAGTAACCTCGTCCGCGGTATATATCGAAAATGCATTCGTTACACAAGACTGAGTTACCATCATGGCTGATCTGCCTTCAATGCGTGTCACTTCAACCAGATGTTTTCTACATAGCGTAGTCAATTACGCAGAATTTTAGGCCGTGAAGTTTATGCATAGAATGCAAAATTCACCAAGGGCTACATATGCTCATTTATTTGCATGAGTACTGGTGCAATGCACCTCGAGCTTAATTTACCTTCATTGCTACTTTCAAACCTTTACTAACTGAAGAGGGTACTGCCAGCACATTTACCATACTCTTACAATGGCACTAACTTCGTGGGTGCTGAAAAGGAACGAACGCTGCATTTGCGATGGAAGAGTGTCATCATATTTCGCAAACGCCCACAAATTCTGGCTTTTCAACCCTCCAAACGCCCCTCACGTGGGTGGCTTCTGGGAGGCAGGTGTGAAACGAATCAAAACTATCTTAAACGCGCCTTAGACTCTTTGCTTCTAACTTACCATTTTGTTAATTAGACAGCACTTCTGGAATCGATGGCGAGACGAGTATCTTGTCAGTCTTCAACGCCGCTCAAAATGAAGGTTGAAGAAGGTGGTTAAGACTTTTTCTAACTCTTCTAGTGCTGCACAGTGCTGATTATATTCAGGCATTTGCTTTTACTAAGCTTTTGTTGCCATCTTGGTAAATTTATCTCAAGCTGTTATTCTGAGATTTTGATATTGAAGGGGAGTTTGGATTTCTCGTGAATGTTGAAGAGTATCCAGGTGTGATCCGGTTGGATGATTCCTCGACTTCCTCCCAACCCGAAAAGTTTACCTAGCTTGGGAAAATGAAAACTGGCTTTTCGCCCCTATTGCAATACTATTATAAACGCGACTCACCTCTGATGTTTGTGTTGAAGCTCCCCCATATGGTGTGTCTAGAATTGGCGTCACATCTTATTAGGATGTCCTCCTTGCTGTTTTCCTCTGTCAATCTTGATAGAGGTACTGGTGGAAGTCGCCATCGTGGGCCATGTAAGAAGACATCAGAAAGTCAACCCTTTCTTCCCACTTTCACATCTGCTGTGTTATATGTAGAAAAAAGAAATGCGTTTATACCTTTTTGATGATATTGCAGGCTCATGACCAATATATGCTGGATAATGTCAACCGGATGTTCGAATACCCTGATATTAGTTATATGGGGTTAAGGGCAAGTTTTAACGCGATTTTATTTATTTTAGGCTCATCATTATTAAAAAAATCGTTCACTCGATATTAGTAATATGACTCGCATATTGGCACACGGACATATTATGTCTCACAAATTTACCTATATTTTGGATAAAATTTTCGAAATAGGAACTGGGATCCACATATTCGGTAAATGGGGCTTGAAGCGGTTTGGCTCGATGTGGATAATTTTTTGTTATGACCTGGCACCTTTCAAGAAAAGTATTCGTGAAAAGTTTCAGCTCATATATTCATTGGTGATTAATTTGAATACTGGAAAGTGAAAGATTCAGATAGAATTTAAAAGTGTGTTATATGAGAAATTTTAGTCCGATTTTGCCTATGTGCACTGTGACATAGTAATGTCAGGATAATGCTACTTGCCGAATTTTGTTGAAATCGGTTAAGGGGGTATTCTAGTCTAGAAATGCTATTTAACGGCATTTTTTAAAGTCCAATAAAACAAAACTAAGAACATTTTTACTATCCAATTTTTTATCAGATATTTATTGATATTTTAAGAATACAAAAAAAAATAAAAAAAAAAATTTTGTGATAATTTGATTAATTGCGGCGTGGTGGCGTGGCGGGGTGAGAAAATAAGGGTGCGCTCTTCCTGACACGATTCCAACACTTTGGGTGATCTGAAAAAAAAAATTTTTAATCGGTACAAATGCCGCTATCGTCTGAACTAGGATAAATAAAAAAAAAAAAATTCAGTAAATGGCGACTGTTTGAATTTTTTGCCCGTTTTTTGGCAAAGATCAAAATTTTTTAAAAATAGAAAAAATCAAAATTTTTTAATAATCCTAGTTCCAACCATAGAGAGATAAATAAAGATGGTCCACACCAAATTTCAAGTTAATCGGTTCATTAGAACTTGAGAAATCATGACAGAAGTGTTGAAAATAGTAGTTTCGAGAAAAACGCGATTAAAGATTTGAGTCTAAATGCAGGCTGTCTATACTTACATTAGTAAAATAGCTACAAGTCCGTAAATAAGAGGAATTTAAAAACTCCTTTGGGAAATATAAAGCAAACAAGCAAATTAAAGGTCCAGTCTTTAAGAATCTGCAAAAAAATTCGATTTTTTCAAAATTCTAGACTAGAATACCCCCTTAAGCAGGTCCCGAGATACGGCTTTTAATTAAAATGTCGGCAGTGCACGCCTATCGTCAAATTTTGGCAGCATTGCCAGCAGTTATATATACAACTTTACATCCAACTTGATTAGTTTTAGGTGATACAAACAACCGCTAAGTGGAATACTTCGTAGCAACATGCTGAAAGAACATCAATACGTATAAGTACTGCCTAAAATGGAGAATTTTGATTCCTGTTTTCTTTAAAACCAGAATAAATTATCAAAATTAGGTATTTATGAGGCCTCTAGGTTGTCTGAACGCAAAAAAATGCATGCAGTTTATTGCAGAGCCACATTAATACTCATATGCTGAATATAAGACAGTTTACATCAAATATTCAAGCTAATTAAGAAATTACTTCAGGCATACAGTAGTCGTTTGAGCTCCCACTCCAAATTTGACATATTCTTTTCTATTTGTTTTTTATTACCTTAATTTACATTCGAAATATGTTGCTTATGTTTAGCGCTTTTAGGCTTCATTTCCCATTTATACTGTTTGGTTCAAGTGCCCCGCAATCATGCCCTATATGTATATGTGATATATACTCAAATATGTGTGTATGCATTGGTAAAGTTTCGTGGTCCAAATAAAAAACAACAACTAGCAGACAAGCAATATAACATTTAAGGCTCCAACCCCAAATTTGCGTAATAATGCGCCATGTTTGCCCCTACACCGTTTACCAGGCAATTTAGGTATTTTCTTTCAATTTGCTTATTGTTGTATTTTAATTTGGCTGCCATTTCGTACCACTTCTGTGCCGCATTACGAGATGAAATGAAATTTTATTTTTTTACTGTATGTTTCTACAATTTATTCAACCTCTTTTTGCGCCAAACATATTTCTGTATGGATAAGAGGACTTAAGCTTTATAGTACCATTCATGCGCTTAAATAAAATGCTCAAGCACTTGACTGCCTCCATATAGAAATTGCTTACAAAGTTTCCAAAAATATATGAATTCGTACATGGAGACTTATGAAGCACATATGCATGTACATATATGCATATATGTATGTGTAGTGTGCTTTTAAATTTAAATAAGAGCATAATGTATGTAGACGGCGGCATGTTCCCTCCGGCTGAGTTTATTCAACAATTTTTCACAAATGAAAATCGTTGCGAAAGGAATGAACTTTTTTGTTTCGGTTTTTTACAAGTGCAGTTAAAAGGGTTTCAAAAATAAATTTACCTTAAAAATAAAAAGCATTCGTCATAAAAAAAGGCATAGACGAAAGCGCTTATAAATCAAGCCAACAAAATTACCGACATTTGAGACTCAAATTAATTTTAGCTACTTATCAGCACAACAAGCGCACCCGCAACGGGACGGATAACAAAAAGAGGATAGGTGAACTTTTTCATTTTGTATGAAATGTTGCTGTTTGTATTCCTCAAAAAATTTCTTATTACCTTAAGTGGATAATATGGAAAGAAGCCAAATTTTTATCGCAACGTTAAAATTCATTCAGCAAGGCATAGGTACAGTTGAGATTAAAAATGCACATTGGTATATAAGTACAATTGGCATTTAGGTATGTATTAAAAAACAAGCGAATAGAAAACGCTGCAGTTTGCCATAGCACAGCAGTGTGCAGTCATATGCACCTTCCACTCCTACCTCTCCTCGTCATATGCGACGTACAAATGAAATGTGGCATGTGGCTCCAACAGTTTCTACGGTGAACGTGGTTTGTGCCTCAGGAAGGCATAACAATTCGAATTGCCTAGGATTGCTGCACCAATCTTTCTGCTTTCAATGGAAAATGGAAAAAATTCACATAAAGAACTGCGTTGGTTTTGTTGTTAGCGGTAACATACCATACATATTAATATATTTTCCAAATGTAATTACAATGCGGCTACGAAAGGGAAAATTTATGAATAAATTGAATTGTGCTGTAAAATACAGTTAGGTGGTAAGGAAAATGAATTTGACAAAACGTAAAATGGAGCCGTGCCGGTTGGTGAACAAATTTATAAGATTAAAGATGTGCGCGCAGCCTCTACTTTTACAGACTTGTTGGTTGAGATTCATAGTTCATAAACTCTTATAACAAAAGCAGTAATAGAAAAGAATGTCGATGTATATTTAACGGTTTTTGTGTATAAAGTTGGTTTGGAAATATTTTTATACTCTCGCAAACATGTTACTACAGAGAATAACATTTTTGACCATCCAACGGTTGTTTGTAACACCTCAAATTATCTGGCATACCTAAATAAAGGCGTTGAGATGCGCGTTAACGCCGACGCAGGATCGCTAAACAAAACGGCAACTCTACATAAAATTCTCACCTAAATAGTAAAATCATTACAAAACATAAATAAAATGCCAAACGAGTTTATTTATTAATAACACTTTCATTAATTTGTACAACTATTAAGTTACCTTGATGACACTTGGTAAACGTTGCTCTTGGTACCCTGCGGAGGTTTTTAGTATAGTATAGGTCTGAACTAAGATCTATAAAGTACTAGATTTCGTGTTCCTAATCAAACGCAATCAACTTATTTTTTATATTTATACTAATAAATAAATAAACAAATATGTAACATTTTGATCGAATGGAAGGGAGCGAACCATTGTTGTGCTACACGAACTGATACAGCATCGTCCTCGTAAACTTTACAAATTTCATTGGTGGCTTGCGTGGCATTCTTCCCTTTTTTTACAAAAATTTCAAAATATAGAGAATTTCTTAAATATTTTCACTCATTTTTGAGTAGCTGTAACTTTTGTTCAACTTCGCCGAATTTAATTTTAATGAAGCTTAAAATCTTACCTTTCTAATAGAGATTACTACAATTCTAATATAAATTTTCTATCCTTAAATTAATGAGCCTAAGGGCTTTATCAGTGTAAAAATTGGCAGCGTGGGTGGCACTGGCCATATTTAGACGAAATTCTTTATCTCAGGAAAAATATACTTCACCAATCGGTCGGGTCAATGGACAGCAACCACTCTCACTTCTCATATAACACAATTCTAACTTTCATCTGCTCCATTTACTTTGCAGTTTAGAAATAAAGCGTTAATGGAATAAAACTTACAAATGGCGCACTTAATATACGCACTCTAATTCTCAAAATTATCGAAACTTCTCAACCCCCCACACCGAATATACGGACCTTGTAGCGAAAGCATCGGTCCATATTTAGATGTATTAATGCAATTGAGAGAACATACTACGAGATGATAATGTTCCCTTGTGTCAAAAATAGGTAAAATTAGGTAACAATTTCCCTAGTTCTTATGTACCTAATATAAAAATGTTCGAACTTTCGGTTGACTGTGTACCATTTATATTGCTCAATATTTGTTTATATCAATCAAAACTCTATATGTCTGTTCTTCGACTTTAAACCATTTATTTAGGTCAATATGTACCATACTTTAATTAAACTAAGACTTTTCTTAACCACCAGCCCAATATGAATGAAATTTGCTTAACCTTTTCTATACCTTCGTAACATGATTTGAAAATACTTATAAATCGATCTTTGAAAATTATGAGAGTATAAATTAATCATTCCTCACTCACCAACCAAAATTTCTTTTGGTTTAAAATTTTTAATGACGTTCGCCTGCACCTGAAGTTCAAAGATAATTTTATAAAAAAATAAAACCGAATTTCGTAAAGGCTTTGGACAATCTCTTATTGAGCTATTCATTATTAAAATTTAGCAAATTAAGATCGAAGGCAATTTAGTTATAATTTCGGTTGGTATGATGTATTAAAAACAAACAAAAATGTGAATAAAGTGAAAATTGAGCGAGTAGATAAGTGAACTGTCACAAAGATAACAGAGATGATACTTCATAAATGCCCAGAGAGAAGCAAATGTGCTGAGAGCATGAAAAACGTCTGTCACTCATCAATCAATGTCAACAAAATCATCCAGCAGGAACTGAAAACCTCAAAAACAAAATATTACAAAAATACGAAGTGAAGGAACAAGCTAAATGTAAATGTTATACAATATGAAAAACCTGGTAAAACGAGGTCATATTGACTACTGCTCATTACGACGAAGATGATGATGGTATGGTGGTAGGAACATTTCAGATGTGAAATAGGGAATTTAACAAATTATCAAAAGGTTGTGATTGGAGTAACCATTGTGTACTTTTATTTTAGAAATAGCGTACGTTGACACTTCCTCGGAATTGAGAGCAAAATGAGATTTTGTTCATTAAATTATTATTAAAAATTATTTTTTAGTTTACGTTTTAGTTTACTAACGCAGCATTGTTGTGGAAATGGGTCTGTCCGAGTTTTAATGTAATGAGTATTTGTGATGTGATTTTTTTGATTATTAAATGCAAAACCCTCCTGTGTGATAAGAATTTATAAGTGTTTTTTCATAGATATGTGAATATGTGTCTCATAATGCAATGTCTCCGTATAGTTGTTGTGAATGCAAGTATTTCATTTAAGATTGTGAACAAATATTGGTTGTATGCTCTTACACTTGTGATGTAACAAGTCTATGTACTGTATACGTCATAACCTGTCATGCCAGTGCGCGTCAGCACCCCACCAGCTGTCTACATTTTCCTAACAGATGAGTGCCGGTTGTAAAAGCGGAGATATTGTTGTACGAGTATGTAGTAATAACGCTAAAGTAGCTGAAATTGCTGTTACTAGTGTCCAGCTGTACATTTCTATTGCTGAAAATATCCTCCTCTCTTGATTGACAGTGGCAATACAGCCAAATTGCGGTTTTTATGTTGCCTAAATACTTGTATGTTTGCGATTTATGTTTTTTTGTACGCTGCTTCGGGTGCCTGTGCGCATGTGTTTGTGTTGTTGTGCGGGCACACATTTCAATTAAGGTTGACCATTAAATGACCGCCACATAAAAAAGCAAAACAACACATTTCGGTTGTAAACCTTTAAAAGAGGCGTTGTCCTTGCCACTAAACTGCAGACACCTCGTCTCCGTTCATTGCACAACTCTAGTACTCTTTCAGCAGTCCCTCCGCTAGGTCTACAACCGTTAGTTGTTGAATGTCCTGTTTCGTTGGTCATAATGGCTTGTTTTATTATCCACTTAGCGTGAGAGTGTGTATGTGTAGGTTTGTGAGTTCATCAATTTTGCTTTTTTATTATCCGTTGGTGTTATGTCATTTTCATTTCGTGTGCCGTTTTTTGCACGCTTTATCTACGTTATCCTTGTTTATTGTCATTATTTTGGTTGTGCAACGGTCACGCTTTGTTGATTTTGTTAACTTTTCCGTGCCTTGCATTATTTTTAGCGACGGGTTTTGCTTTTATTAGAGGCAGTTTTCTATAGTTTTTTGTAGTTTATGACTATTGCAATTGAGTACAAAACGATTTGGATGATTGGTACAATGGTTAAAAGGTTAGTAATGCATCTGTAGCCTATTCCTGTCACATTACTGATATGCAGCTGGTACTCTAACTTCTGACTTCGGCGACCACTTCAAAAGGTTCATTATGTAATTATTGTCGTAGCGGTAATTTATAAGTTGTTACCGGTCTTTATGTCCAAGTAAAACAGCAATATCCCTTTTTCAAGTTTTTGCGAATGTAATCACAATTTAAAATGAATATGTATGTGTCAACTATTATTAGATTAGCACCGAAGAAAATAGTTAAATCCACAGAAGAATAATTTTTATCAACTATTGACACTTAGGTCCTAGTAAACAATTAAGAATTAAACCAAACATTTTGTTGAAGAGCAAAGCTGATGATACATCAGAGATCATGTGATGGCACTTAACGCATTCGTGGGAAGGATTCTGCGGAAGATGTACAGCGCTTTGGGGTAAATCAATCACACTTGTAGTACGATTGTAAGCAGACGCTTTGCGGTCAAGGAAATTCTCTGGGCGATTGCAGCTTAAATTATGGAAAAATACTAAGCTCGGGAATAGTCAAACATCACGTTCTTATGGACAATATGTATTCGTGCAGCTGTTTGAATAACTGTGTCCATAAGATTGTGTGTATTTTATTATTTGACAGATGTCGCTTGAAGTTTGTCGCTCTCTATGTGTTCAGCACATTAAGCTGATACTCAATAAAGAATGACGTACAATGGAGCATTTCCTTTTTTATTTAATAATATTAATGTTGATCTTTGCCTACATGACGGATTATTAGTTCGACTCAGCACAAACACAACCATATATATACATATATATATGTAAATGATCAGGATGACAAGACTTTCGAGTGACTGCCTGTCTTTAATCTTTAGACAAAGTGAAATTGGGTAAAACTGAATGATAACCATGCACTTACCAAAGTCTGTGAAATGTATTATGGAGATTCATATCGAATGATTTCCTGAAAATAGTTTGCCTTTGTGTCAAAAAAGATAAATTCGCGTAATACCAGCGACTTACACTTGTTTCCAGAACTGAAAAAATGTATGCGTGGCATGCGTCATAACGGCTGTTGAAACGTATTTCGCAGACCTTCCGGATTCCCACTTCAGGAATGGGATCAACAGATTGGACGATCGTTGGAGCCAGTGTATTAATGTTCAGGGAGATTATACTGAATAATAAATCAAACAATTTTGAATCATAAAATTGTGTTTTTCTTATCAAACGACAAAACTTATTGAAATACTAGCTGACCCCGCAGCCGTTGTCCTGCGTGAAATTATATGCTTTGAAATGAAAAAAAGTTGAAATTATATTGTGTCGAAAATGTTTTCTTTTCGATTTTTCTACATTTTTTTAATGTAGCGCAGCTTTATAAACATAATTTTTTTGATTTCTGTTCTGGTGCGTAAATATACAAAGAAGATCGGTTTCCAACACGCCACATATATCTGGCCAATTTTCCCTGGAAATTGAATACGTTTGAAATGAAATGGCTGTCCCTTGTATTCGATAACTGCGTCATAATCAGTCGGGTTCCATTACCCAGTTTCGGCGCATGAAGATTGTGAAACATAATAATGACAAATCCAACTTTGAGACGCAAATGATGCTGGGGCATACCAAGGCTCTCCAAAGAATTTGGAAATTCCACTGGATAATTTACGGTTTCGTCTTTCTTGTCAAGACGATCGATCGATTTATATGAGCGCAAGCCTCCCGAAATTTGACCTTGAATCTTCCATTGTAAGTCATTAACATCGGTATTTTTGGCAACTAAAATTGCGCATGCACTCAAGCAATTGCACTTACGATAATTTTGCCAATGTGCGGATAAACATTCGTGATGAGTTCATCTTCCGTTGAAGTGAATTGACAAAAGGGAGGTGAAATTGATATCACACCCCTGGAAGTATAAAGCGAAATTTGCCCATTTCCAATTCTTAGCGAATACAATGTAAAATGTCATCGGCAATGTAATTTTTTCGTATTCCATAATTAACGCGAATTTGAAGGCTGATATGTCGAAATGATCTTCGCGAAAACTATGAGAACTTCAGTGGCATGCGAAGTAACTATTGCATTGTCCTTCGTCTGTTTCCAGTGATTAGCATGTTCCAGCAAACGCAACTGTTGGCATGCTTCTCAAAAAGTTGCACACACTGTACCATTCACAATACGCAATGTCTTAAATGAAGTTGAACCGCGAGACGCACAACAGTCGGAAAACTTTCATGAATTGCAAAAGTAAACATCCTACAAAGCGTTTTATTGCGGTTCACATATCGACCCAATTGATACTGCTGATCTCATATTGTTCAAGGCCAATAACCGCTATGTTGCTTTCTTTGGTGACGTACTTGCAAAAGTATTTGATCGATTTCACCAATCTACAATATTCAACATTGACATGGATTTTGAATGTGAATTAGATAAAAGTGGCGAATATGGTACGATCCATATGTTTTCAACTCCGATGTGTTTTTAACGTCGATATTCACGCCTCTAAATGCTAAATGTTCTGCCATTGTCGTCTGGTGAGCGACGCCGATACAGTGAATATCCATCATATCCCATTTCCGTTTCTGAAAGAAAAGCACATGAGTAGTGTTTCGTGCATTTATTGTCAGACATACAAACCAAAATGGGATTGTAAGGTTCCCAAAGTCCATGAACCATATTGGTTTTCACCACTTCGTATAATTCTGGATCTATCTCTGAATCAGGAATTTCCGCTGAAATGATTTCATCAATTTGATCTGGTGTAATCACCATCCGCATCCAAAGAAGAATGTGTGCGTGCGGCAACACGCAACAGAATACATTCAGCATCTAACAGCACCATAGGTTGCTTCAAGATAAAGACCGTCAAACATCGCAGCTATTGTTTAAAAAGTTGTGCTGTGATATCGTTACGATCGCTAGCAGATTGACCACGATCCATAATTCCGCAAGTATGTCATCGCATTTTGGGAGTACTTCTTGCCCTTCTTTGGGCTGCCATACGTTGATGGCAAAAAGAACGCCGACAAATATTAGCGCGACCTCTTCGTGGCTTCGTAACAAATTTCAATCTGTAATTGATCACTTCGTCTGAAACACACATAAAGTTTTCACTGAATAATTTTCAATAATTTTTCCTTTGGATAGCCGGAATAAAAAAGCAAGCGACCGCAATTGAACGATTCAAATAATTTACAAATCAAAATATTGAAAAACAAAACAAACAAAATTTGAAAAAAATGTGTATGAAAAATGTTACTTTTTGGAATTGTCCAATTTTCCGACTTCTCCTCATGAAAAGTATAAGGTATTTGTTTCTAAACCTTTCCCGATCCACAACAAACAACGTTTAAAAATTTCATCAACCGTTCTCTTAGTGTTACTAACAAACAAACATTCATTTTTATGTAACGTTTGTATGGGGAAAAGAAAAAGGCTGTTTTTAGGGGTTTTCCGGAAATTATTCGAATTTTTCTCGCCGTAAAAACCATCTTTGAACTTCAACGAACATTTAAGAAAAAGAATTGGCCAAATTGGTCCAGGCGTTATTGAGTTATGAGCGTACATACATTTTGGCGATTCATTTTTATTTATATACATACATATGTATGTATGTATGTAGATATACCAGGTTGGGTCGTGATGCCAAAAATGGTTTTGGTTTTAGTTGGTTTTATACCGCATAAACTAATTAGTAAATATGTAAAATATCTTACGAAAATAAATTAAACATTTAATACTGGATGTACTACCCTTAGTTTAATGCCGAAATTATCACGAATTACCCCAGTTCCCATATACTACATATAATGGTTTTCATTTTTCTAGTTTTAGTGACTTTAAACTAGATATTTTGGACAGTATGTGTACTGTGTTTATGAATGAAATGAGTCTAAACCTGGTGTAAACCTCATATTCCTAACATACTGATTTTCGATTATTTGGTTGATGTTTTTCTCATATACCCAATATTTTAAATATAGCCTCTTTGGTTGATTTTATACCACATGGAGTATGTACATATATTTCTTTTGATATTGATGTTATTAAACATATGTATATATATCTCGGATACGATATAAAATGAAGTAATGAAACAAAAAGAGCATCACAGTTTTTTTTACCTAACGGTTGTTGAAGCCGGGTGAATACTATTTGGACTTCTCCTAACTCGTCAATGCCGAAAATGTATACTATACAAATACAATAAGAAATAAACGTTACTTTCGGTTGCACCGAAGCTGTCGACATGCTTTCGACGTTCGCATACAAGAACTTGTTTTTGATCGGTCAGTTTGTATGATAGCTATATGCCTTAGTGGTCTGAGCCGACTTATATAAAGAGTTGAATTGCGTCACTAACTAATTACTCAAGTTTCTCGTAGGGTTTTTGGATAACCCGATACCAGGAGCAGATTAAATCATTGCATTAAAAACACTTTTAAGCCGCTCAAATTTCAACGGTACTATTAAACCACATCTGGGTCAAATTAAAAAGGAACCACATGATTTTCAACATCTTTATTATTTATTTCGAAATTCCAAAGGAGCTCGTATTGTCTTTCAGCTAATTTGTACCCAAATTAATCAGTTTACTAAGAACTGTCCATATTCCAAGTGATGTAAATCTTCTGATAGTAAAATTAACACTCACTCATCAGTTTTCACATTTGTCTTGATTGAGCGACGCTGACTATTGTCCTCTGTTGTTTTATTGCGCAAAATCATTCGGCCATTACCTGTAATTATTGGCGAGCACTAGAGCTGCAAGGCGATCAGATAGCTGCTCATTACGCAGCATATTGTTGGTGACAAAATTCAGTACATTGTGCAATATACTCATCTATACATACGGCAAATGTGTGTGGTTGTGGTTGGTACATTTTAGTGTGCCTCTCAACCGGGGCACCAAAAACGTACCGTCACTAGATAATGATAGGGATAAAAGCCGAGTGCTCGTATTACAGCAGGCTGAGTTTAAACGCGCACATATTTGTACATAAGTACATAATTACGCATGCATGTATAGGTAATTGTACATATGTATGTTGTTATGAGAGTTAAAACATTACCTCAACAGAAGTACTTATTTACTACTTTTGCATTCAAATTGATTAGATGACATGCCCATATTCATATATACATATATACATATTTATATATGTATATATATACATGTGTATGTACACAAGGGCATTTACTTTTTCAATGAGTGAGTGCTAGCATCAAATTTGACTGAAATATCCAATGGGAGTTGTTGTTTTTGTCAGTCATTAAACGCAATTCACTCCAATTCAATTTAATTCAACACTTGAAATGCAACAAATGAAATGAAAGTGCGAAACGCAATGCAGCGGGGCTAATTAGCTACGATTAACATGATGCCGACGAGCGGATGAATGACTGAAAAGATCGCTGGCTGTGTGAATGGTTGAATAGGCGTTGAATGCGAAAAAAGGCTGGGGTGTATGCGTATCGTAGCCTCCTGTTACACAATAAAAAAAAAAAGAAAACATAGAAAAGATTAAGATTCGGTGGTACAGAAAGTGTAATGTGGCAGGAAAAACTAGACATGGATTAAGTAATGCGAATTTCCTGTTGACGCCAAGGCAACTGTCAATGTTGTACAAAACAACAACATGTAGCTACAAGGCACCATTCCTAGCGCTTGCAGCGAATTCGAATCCAATTGAATAACAATAAAAATCCTTCAATTGTTATTTGAAGCCAGGCATTGTCATTTTGTAATTTCATTACATGGGCACCACCTCACCACTCGTGAGTACGAGCATGTGCATATGTGTGTGTGAGTTGTGTCACACACCTTTCGATAGGTGCGTTGCCACCGTCTCAACCTTCATTAATTTTTTACAAAGTTCCTTTTGTTGTTTTTGTATTCCATTTCATTATTGTGCGTTGTTTATTTCCGTAAATGTACATACAAATTATATTCGTGGAAAAATTGCATGCTACCGATACAAAAACAAACAACAAAAATTTACCTTGCCAGCAACAGCGCAAATGACACCAGACGACAAGCAAGCAACAAAACAACCAACCAACGAACCAACAAGGCGGCGGCATGTCAACGTAGCCTCATTGACAGGAAATCAAAGCAGCAAAGCAGCAAACATTGCGGCAAAGCAACAACTATGTGGCAGTGGTGGTCCTACAAAAATCAGTGCAACGGCAAATACTCCCAGGATATGCACAGGATACGCAATGCAATTTTGTTGTAAAGCGTTTGCTTTCCTACACACCAGACAAGCAGACGGAAGGACGGACGGTGGGACGGGCGGGCGGTCGAACGGCATGGCTCCGACACATTGCTACAAGATCGTTGGACGCATTTATAGTTGCTTGCTGTTGTAGCCGATTTGCCTGCGGCCAAATAAACGCCCCTTCTTCGCAGGAGAGCATTGTCAAGAGTACACACACAAGCCTGATGTCATGAAACGGTGAAAAAATAGTATTTAAATACGTACGCATACGTTTTTTAAAGGCTGCAATGAAATAACAAAAATATATATAAAGTGAAATAAAAATAGCTTCGGCGTCATTGCGACACCGGAAACCCTGCAGCAGTGCATGGTGAAAATTGAGTTGGTCTATTGGCGGCTGTAAAGTGCTGCAATCACGTCTGCAATCGAGTCCGGGCAATGTTTGGAAGTTTGGGCAAAAACCCGTCTGCGCAAATGTAGTTCCGTAAATTGAGTTGTAAATGGGAAAATTATGGGCATTTTGTTATACATATGTACATAAATATACATATAAGTTATATACTGTGAAGCGTTAAACCCTTAAATACATACATACGTACATGCAATATACAAAATATGGTTTGTATGTACGAAGAATGTTGTACACATTTGTACAGTAGGATGTGAGAAAGGGTTGAATGGTGGCTATAACATATAGCTAGAGAAAAGCGAGAAGGCGATTCCTGTCCACATATTTGGAATCGATGCTTCGGTCATTTAAATGATAATAATACTTGCGGATGCATCATAATAAAAACAAGTGTGCACTCTACAGGATATCAATTCCACTTTCGAACCAACATAAACATCTTTTCAAAAGCGGACAACTTTCGACACATACCACTGCTAAAACAGAAACTTTTCGAGATAATTACTCTTCTTGAGAATTCTAGTTATCCGAAGAACGAAGTTTGTAAAGATATCTAGTCAAATGCAAGAGTTTTCTATACTCACACCTGATTAGGGTCCTTCAGTTTCTATGAATGCTCTTTCAATAGTAATATGGTCTGAACTATTTCTTCGAAGATTACACCATTGCCTTGGACAATAACCCATTCTAAATTTCGGCCACATATCTCTACAAATCAAAAAGTTGTTCCTACAAGCACTTGATTCCTGTCGTTGAGTTTATATGGCAGTTTTGCATAAGAATTTAGCATTAATTATATATAATAATAATAGTTATAATCTTATGTATACAATGGGTTGTCAAAAAAGTCTTGCGGTATTTTTATTGAACTTTTTTTTTATTGAAATTGAAATGAATTTTTGATGACTCATGCCCAGCGCTTGACCGATGCTACGGCTGCTACTATGCCGGTCTCTTTCGACCAATTCAGCGATTTTATCGCAATTTTCGACGACAGGCCTTCCGGAGCGTGGCGCATCTTCGACCACCTCTACACCAGAACGAAAACGTTGAAACCATCGTTGTGCGGTAGAAATGGAAACTGTATCGAGTCCATAAACTGCACAAATTTTATTGGCGGCTTGAGATGCATTTTTGCCTTTATCGTAGTAGTACTGTAAAATATGCCATATTTTTTCTTTATTTTGCTCCATGTTTGCGACGCTATAACTCACGAACGACTTAAAAGAAACGACAATCAACCAAACACGTGTTAGTGCGTGAAATGAGCTTTCCAAAAAGGTATCGCATGACCCGAAAGGCATGCGAACAATAAAACTAGAACTACGCGCTTTCAGCGCCAACTAGCGAAAATACCGCAAGACTTTTTTGACAATAAAATCAAAGACTCACTTACCGAGCGATTCTGTACTGTGATACAGTCACAAGTCGACTTGAGACGATTTTGTAATTCAATAAGTGACAGTCGCAAAAATCTCTCAATTGGAAACGAAAAGGTCTAATCAGCTCTTACATTTTGTTATGTAGAGATGTATTTACACTTGAATGAAAATAAATATGACGAAGACAAATATTAAATTTTCTATAACATAGTCAAAAAACATAATTACTAATGAAAATAAAAATATATATTAACTTTGCTTCAGAGTATTTACGAATTTTTTTGTGAAATAGATATATGTATGTATTTTTAACTTTTTCGTGTTTGAATTATTTAGAAAATATAAAAAATGACAAACGATTAATATCTATGATGATCTTTATTCAGTATATTCAAAATGGCAACAAAGAGCTCTTTTTAGTTTTGTGACCTGCTAAATTTGAGACAATATTTTAGGACTAAAGACTAGAGACTTTGTTTTGAATAGTAACTAGTCAGAAATTGAAACTGTACCTTAAAATGTCCCAAATAGTGACTGGAGACTGGTTACAGAATTTCGCTATTAGCCTCAATACGGTATTTTGCTTTGTATGGGAAAAATTTCTTTTGAAATCATTATATTTTACTCAACTGAGACACAGTGATACGTCAAAAGAAAGTGTACAACATATATTGTTTACATTGCTTGTTATGCCCTTGCAACATGTCGCTAGAGAGTATGAATGTATCACCTAAAACTTATCGAGATAGATATTAAGTTATATTTATATATATAAATGATCGAGTTCAAATCCGGATGACTGCCTATCCGTCCGTCCGTCTATGCAAACAGCAACTTAAGTAAAAATGGAGATATCTTAATGGAATTTGGTACACATGTTATCTCTATATTGGAAATGGATTCATGAAACGCCATGAATCGAAAACTTGTAATGTGCCATAAGCACCAAATTAAGATATAGATCTGTAATTTGGTACAGGGGATCACAGTAAAATGAGGTATCTGTGAGCTACAATTTTTGAAAAAAATGGTAACCAAACTCACTCCCCTTATAACGGTACTGTTAAAAACTACTAAAACTGCAATAAATCAATAACTAAATACGTTTGAGACATAAAATTTTACACCCGAGATGAAATGAGAGGGCTGAATAGGAGCCGTAATATATCTCGGACCTGCCCGACCGATTTCAATTAAATTTACTGCATGACATTCTTTACATATTCCTATGTTACGTGGGCGAAATCGAACTACAACAACACTTACTTTCCATATAACACAATTTTAAATTCCATCTGATCCTTTCCTTTTCCAGTACCCAATTACACTAATAATTGAGTGAGTGCCATTTTATGACTAAAAAATGTGTATTCAGAAAACTTTTGAAGCCATACGATTAATATCGTTCAATGTGTAAGATATACTATGTGTAATCGAAACCCTTTCCTGATAAAAATCATGACTCTGGCAAGTTGTAAGAGTATAAAGTGTTCACTCGAACTTAGCCCTTTCCTACATGTTTTGTTTAAGTTTTTGCTATGTGATATAATATAACATTACTTGTATACAGTTTTTTAAAGTTATGAACAGGAAAAAACTTCATTTTTCTGCCGCCAAAAGAAAGTGTACAAAAGAACAATAAGTGGTGGAAACATATTTTCAATACTTTGTGAGCTTTCCATTGGCTCTAATAACGGCTTGTAAACGTTGCGGCATTGAACTGACAATATTTGCTTCTTCCTCGATAACATCTTTGAACATTTTCTTACTGTTGATGGCCTTTTTTCCGATTTGTCTGTCCAGGTGCTCTCATAAATGTTCGAAGGGGTTGAACGCCGGTGATTGTGAGTTTAATCCAATTGCTTGGATACGTGATAGAGCATCATTCCTTCGTTTCGCAGTATCTTTAGGATCATTGTTTTGTTGAAACACCCAAGAGTGATCCAAACTCAGTTTTTCGACACTGAAATTCAAATTATTCTTCAAAATGCTCAGGTGTCTACCTCGCTAAGTTTGACTACTATATTGTATATATATATAAATTGGGAGAAAAAAGCATCCGGTAATTGTAATTAATTTCACTGGGTAAATGTTATTTGAAAACAAGTAATAAAGGGCTCAGTTCGGCTGCAACCGAATATTTCATACTCTTGCAACTTGCATTAATCAAAGCCAGGAAAATACCTTACGATGTAAAACGTCAACCAGAGGATCGGAATTTAAGCAATTTTAAATATACATACATACACCATATATAACTTATACACTGACCTACGTATATATTCGGCATAAGATTTGTTAGAAAACCCAAAGTTATTATATGTAGTAATTATACAAAATCAGCCGGACCCCTCAAAAATCCTGGTAATGGTCATATGGGGGCTAGGTGGAGTTTTTTCCGCAATTGTTTTAATTTTAGGCACAATGATATACTGTTATGAAATAAATTCGTTCTAAAATTTTCATTTAGATAACTCAAATATTGGCCGATATATCCAGAATAAAGTCAAAGCGAAGTTCGAAAATATTTATATAAGTATTGACTCGATTCCCCCCATTTTGGATACACAGAATTACTACTGCAGGAAAAAGATTCTATCTGAATTTCTTTTGCATATTTCACACATTGACCGATATTTTCGAACAAAAGTCGACTATAGGTACTGGGGTCCACAAATTCGGTACCTAGGGCCTCAACAGTTTTCGTTGGATTTGAACAATTTTTTGTCATAAAGTGGCATACTCTAGGCATTATTGGTGCAAAGTTTAATCCCATTATATTAATTGCTTTTTGATTTCTGTACTGGAAAGTAAAAGAATCAAATAGAATTTAAAATTGTGCTATATGGGAAGTAGGCGTGGTTGTTGTCCGATTTCGCTCATTTTCACAGCGTGACATGTGAATATGAAAAGAATGTCACATTCCAAATTTTATCTAAATCGGTTTGGTCGGCTCCCGAGATATGGGATTTAATAAAAAAGTGGGCAGTGCCACGCCCATCGTCCAATTTTTACCACGGTGCCCAAAGACCATTCCGGTGGTAAATTTTTACTTTTCTGGCTCATTTAATTATCGATTTATCGCGTTTAGTAGTTGTTGTTTGGTTGTTGTACATAGCTTTAGTGGTTTAGGGTATATGCACATTAAACATATTAGAGAGCGGGGCTATACCCACTTGTTCAAAATTTTTTATCTACAGGTGCCCCTGGCTACTGCGATCCCTTGTGCCAAATCAGAGTTTTATATCCTTATTCAGTGCTTAGTTATGGCACTATATTGGTTTTCGGTTAATGGCGATTTGTAGGCGTGGCAGTCGTCTGATTACGCACATTTACGAACGCGATTTTTTTGTACTAAAGAACATGCATTTTTCGTCACCCTAACACATTACACATAGATATTTACATAATAGGCCAGCTAGGATTATTAGTTGCTCGATTTTGTTCATTTATATACGGTCAGTTCCTGAAGTATAGGATTTCAACTAAAGGTGGGAGGTGCCACGCCCAGTAGGCAATTTTTCCACTTCCACGCTTCTTTGAAGTCCTTTCGTAACATCCTGAGTTGTATGACTCCGATTCCTTTACTATTACATTTATCGTACTTTTAGTAGTTTTTAATATAACTGTTGGAGAGTGGGTGTGGTTGTTATCTGATTGCACAGATTTTCACAGTGTTTGAAGATATGCTAAAAGGTCTTCACCTCAGAAAGTATTATTGGTATGTAAGACATGAACATTTATTCTGTTAGAGGGCTGGATCACGGCCACCTTTCAAAAATTTCAAACCATATATACCATTTCCCAATAGGATACTTTGCACCAAAACACAGTTTCGTATCTTAATGGAAACCTCAATTATGGCAATTAATAAGTATTGGATTAACGATATTTTGTGGGCCTATACTGTCCATATACAATGCCACCTCCCCTGGGCGGCCATTTCTCTGTGGTCTGAAAAGTACCTACTCCACCTTTAACTCAGGGAATACCAACAGTTTATAAACGAAAAGCTTGATAAAAATGAAGGGAATTTCTTAAATCTATTTTTGCGAAAATAGCTAACAAGTGGCGTTTGTGAGAAGGTTTTTGTGGCTACCATTATCATTATTGGTCACAAGCAACACAAGCAAGTGGGTATCATGTACGAAATTTATTTTTTATTACGAATACTAATATGTAGGCAGCTTACAGCGTCGCCACATGGTAACGCCACAGGATATCATTGACAAAATATTAAAAACTCGACGAAAAGGAACCGAAATAAGGACTACAAAACATAGTTAATGCATATTGAGAACTGAGTTTAAAAACTTTGCCGTTAGTGAGAAACAAAAACACGCCCTCCAACATACGCGAGTACATTGCCACTTCACACTACGGTCCAACGTGTTCGCATAGCATTTAACCGAATTGCAAATGAATGACAATAATAACAGCAGCGACAGGGTACCGAAAGGGATACGCTGGTGTGAAAATTACTGGTTACCTTTTTGCTTTGTCAGCTTTGGAATGGGTAAATGTTCGAATATAATCACCATTGTTATCCATACCGCCTGAGATCTACAAATTTGTTGTATGATGATTTGAAAAGATATGGTCCGATTTCGACTATGTTTGACCGCGAAGTCGCACACCTTAAATTATAAGAAACTCAAGGGCTGTCGATTTAAGTACTATCAACTGAAAAAATCATATCGGAATCGGCACAAAACTAGTCAAGCCTCCAGATACCAATATGTGGATCAAAGTTTCAATTCCGAGCTTTTATCGAAAATATCGGTCTATATGTGAGATACATATAGTATTGAAATTCCGAGAGAGTATTTTCCTAATAATAAGGTACCCTTTCTTCACGAATGAGTTGAATTGGCTGAATATTTCCTCTAGCTCTCACATACTTAATAGAGCTTCCAGTTGAGTTTGTACCGCATTAATCGGCAAATATGTAAGTTGTTTTAAAAAAAATGGAGGGAGTGTGTTTTTCTTAAATTAATAAAATGGTAAAGTTTAAAATGTCAACCAGAGGATCGGAGCCGGACTCCAATACTCATACACTCACGGACATATTCGGGATAAGGTTTGTTAGAAAACTGAAAATCATTAAGTGTAGTATATGAGAGTTGTGGTAGTACCGACAGGTTCTAAATATTTCCTATTATCCTGCCACATACTAAAAGAATGTTTCTCGGGTTTCATTAAGGTACCTCATATACAATCACCAATCATATGGAGTAAAGTCAGCCGTATGGTCGAAAACCCTGATATTAGTAATATAGGGGCTAGATCAAGTTTTCGCTCAATTTTCTCTGCTGATATATTTTCTATGAAGTTCAGTTTCATATACATTGACCAGTATTTTCGGTCAAAAGTCAACTTTAGATACTGGGGTTCACATATTCGGTATTTAGGGACTTGAACAGTTTTGGTAGGATTTGGGCCCTTTTTTTCATAATGTGGCATACTTTAAAGGAATTGTTAGTGAACAGTTTAAATTCGACATTACAGTTGTATATCTAAATTTAGTGCTTAGTTATGGCACTATATTGGTTTTCGAGAAATGACGTTTTGTGGGAGTGGCATTGGTCCGTTTACTCCATTCTATGAACTAGTATGTTTATTTCCAAGGAACGCGCAATCCAAATTTCATATTGATATCTCAATTTTTACTCAAGTTACAACATGCCATGGACAGACAGATAGTCACCCGGATTTCAACTCGTCTCTTCACCCTTCTTTAGTTTTAGGTGATACGTAAAACCGTTAGGTGAACTGTAGCAAAATGTTCCAAGATTATAACAACTGTTGAAATTGAAGCGAATGATTGCGGAAAAACCCTCGGAATTTGCTACTAAATAAGAATTAGTAATTTTCCATCATGTGATCAGCTTCGCACAGATCTCTCCGTATCTCTCTACAATGTTTTCTTGTAATGCTGGACGCCCACAAGTTGGACCTTCTACTTGAAGCCGCTTATGTTAGTTAAAATGTTTTTTAATCCTCTGGTTGACATTTTACTCATATTGGATACAATATAATAATTAGTTCGTTTAAATATAAATATCGCGAACTCGAAGCAGAATGTGGTAATGAATTAGTGAATTCATAACCTATAATATAAGGTAATAATAATCATTGGTTACGGACTCAAATACAATTCAGATAACTAATATATTTTTTTATCTTCTAATATAATCTTCTAATGATTTTTTAAGCTGCATTTAATGACAATAATCCAGTTTCGGTTAAAAGTAAAGTTCTTTTCGCTCAGGACATATCCCAAGTGTCCAAAAGTACTCAAGCACTTACTGATTTAGGTTGTTGAGACTGTTTGTCATTTTGCCCGGCCGAAGGCATCGAAGTGTGAAATTGAAGATTAGGCATTTGTAAAAGCATATAATAAGAATATGACAACTAATAATGCGGAGGCAGAGATCTTTTGTAACTAAGAGAGCGTACTTAGGTATCTACACCAGTTTTGCGCTCTTATGTGCTTTTAGCAACGACTATTGTATGATATATTGTTTGGAGTGTTGCGCAGATTTTTGCAATTTCTTCAATATTGTTGATTTCCTATGGGAGCACGTAATTACATACGTGGTGTATAGTGGGAAATGTATTCAAACAAAATCAAATTAGGGTGGCCTGTGTTGCAAATATGAACATATATTGCCAGTCAACAATTCTATAGCTCATAAAACTTTATTTGCAACTACATAAAGAAGCTCAAATTCGGTGTGGGATTCGTGGTGGGGAGAGACTCCGTCGCCGAGTACTATCATTCACACCGGTGAATGAACGCCTAGCCAAAAACCTCATCAAAGCGAAGTTCATCAACATATCACCAATTTGCGCCCACGCCCGACAGAAGAGAAAGACGATGTAACCAAAGATGAATTTTATGAGAGCTTTGAGCGCACCTATGAGAGCTTGCCCCACCACTATATCAAAATCGTGCTTGTCGACTTTAACGCCAGAGTGGGCAAAGAAGGTATCTTTAGCACAACGGTCGGTAAACTCAGCCTCTACGACGAAACATTACAAAATGGGTTGAGGCTGATCGACTTCGCCGGGGCCCGAAATATTGTTATTTGTATGACTAGATTTCAGCAAAAGAAAATTCAGCAAGCTATCTGGCTGTCTCTACCAACCAGATCGATCATGTTGTGATAGATGAAAGACACGTCTCCAGTGTTTTAGACGTGCATACGAGATAGGTCGAAATGCGTGAGTATGAAGAGCTTGACTAGCGAAAAGATGCGGTAACTATCATAAGATCTAGATAATCTTGTAGAACCCCCAGAGGTGATCTAGTTACTGATGCCCAGAGAATATTAAAATTATGGATGGAACACTTCGCCAGGAGAAGGCGCACCTGATTCCCCAATAGATGACAATGGAGCAGACGTTCCATTGCCCGACCACGAAGAAGTTCGAATAGCAATTATCCGTCTGAAGAACAACAAAGCGGCGGGGGCCGATGGATTGCCGGCCGAGCTATTCGGAGAACTGATAAGGAGCATGCATCAGCTTCTTTGTAAAATATTGGTCGGACGTAAGCATGGCCAACGATTGGAAGTTAAGTGTCCACTGCCCAGTACCACAAAAAGTGAGACCCCACAATCTGCGCCAACTACCTTGGGATAAGTCTCCTAAACATCGTATATACGGTTCTATGAGCGTATTGTGCCAAAGATTAAAGTCCACCGTCAACAACTGTCCAGATTTTCACCATGTTTTAAGTCTTTGAAAAGATAATCGACACGCTCCACCTCTTCGTCGATTTCAAAGCTGCCTTTGACAAGCCATCTTTTCGCTTGTCAAGCTCTTCATACTCAGGCATTTCGACCTATCTCTTTTTTTATCTGCAAATACGTCTCGCTTTCCTCTTCAACTCTCGGTATCTATCCCATCTTGCACGTGTTGTGGTCGATCGTAAAGTTGCGAGGCACCCCTCGTGCAAAAGAACAGTCGGTACGCTGTTCTTTTGCATTTACCGAAAACCAAGGCTTTCGATTGCAGCTGTACGTAAGGACCGTCTCACAGTTCTCTTATACCGAGTTGTTGACGAGTGCTCTCAGAGAGCAGGAGTGCAAGTCGAGTAGAAAATCATTCGGCTATCTGTTGTGATTGCAGCTTCTTGACGTCGAACCTTCCTTGTGTTTGTTGATGTGCGTCGTTGGAAAATACTATTCCACAATAAATATATCATTTGATGATAAGTGCATTGCTAACACCGTACAACACGGTGGAGGATCGGTTATGTTCTGGGGCTGTATGGAAGCATCTAGTTTTGGGATCTTTTTTTTTATTGAGCACACGATTAACAAATTGGATTATATAAACATTTTAAAAAATAACGTTGCTCCAAGAATTGAAAAATTAGGACTATCAGGAAATTGCATCTTTCAACAGGGCAACGACTCTAAACACAAGTCAAAAATTTTTTGTGAGTGGCTAGTATATGGAACACCAAAATCTGTGGATAACCCTCCGAAGTTCCAAGACATTAATCCTATCGAGCATCTGTGTGAGCACCTTGACCTAAAAAAGGTCTTGATTCAAGAATAGAGCAAAATCTCTCCAAAGTTTACAAAAAATGTTGCAGAATCCATGCCCAGAAGATTAAATGAGGTCCTAAAGTCCAAAGGCAAGCAAACAAAATACTAGAATGAATATTAATTATGGTTATGACTTAAACGCTTTAAATTCCGATGGCAAATTAATTTGGATGAATATGTCGCGTAAATTTGAGCTGGGAAAAGATCTCTAATTAAATCATTGAAGTAGGTAATATAAGGGACCTGGGATAATTCGTCAACCGATCTCACGCACTATCTATCATCGAGACGTGGTTATTGTCCGATTTCGCTCATTTTCACAACGTGACGTACAAGTAGAAATATAAAAAAATAAAACATACCAATTTTGTCGAAATCAGTCAGTAGGATCTCGAGGTATGGGATTTCGCCAAAAAGTGGGCGGCGCCACGCCATCGTCCAATTTTTACACCGGCTCTCATAAAGCTCTCTCATACCATCTCGGTGGTAAAATTTAATGCTTTTGGCATTTAGTTATTGATTTATCGCACTTTTAGTAGTAAGTTTTTAGTAACAGTACCATTATATGGGTTGTGAGCATGGTTACCATCCTATTCCATCTATTTTCATATTGTTGGGAGGAGTTCTTTTGAATTTTTGCTGAGTAAATTTGGTATTTGTAGCTTTAGTAGCTTAGGAAATATGTGCATTAAACTTATTAGAGGGCGTGGCCACACCTACTTTTCCAAAACTTTTTGTCCATAGGTGTCCCCTGCTAGTACAATCTGCTGTGCCAAATTATAATTTTATATCTTAATTTAATGCTTAGTTATGGCACTTTCAGGTTTTCGTTTAATGGCGTTTTGTGGGCGTACCAGTAGACCCTTTACGCCCATCTACTACGTATTTTTTTTTTCTATACCAAGTTAATAAGAGCCGGTGTTAAAATATTACAGAGATTCAGAATATATATTTTCCTAATATATACGGCCGTGTGTTAAAAATGCATCGAAACGGCTCAATACTTTCCTTCCCCAATGGTCACCATATGTATGTATACCTAATAAAAATATTTTCAAACTTCCGGGTGACTTAATACTCAATATATCGGTCAATAAGTGAGTTATCTCAATGAAAATGAGAGATCGTGTTATACTCATAATAGTGTATAGTTGTGCCTAAAATGAATAGAATTGAGCGAAAACTTGAGCTAGACCTCATCTAACTTTCAAGTCTTATGGATCCAAAGGAATTTTCTGGCTTTGATTCCGGCAAGTTGCAATAGTATGAAATGTTCGGTAACATTTGCTTCTTTTATTTTTTATCGATCAAATCTAAAGGTTTAGTGTTACCTTTTTAACCGCATCATTTGTTTACATTTAACGAAGGGCACTGTATTGTATGTGCATACGTATACGTACATATACATATATGTACATATATAGTATGTACAACACACCATCTCAGCATCCCATCTGCGCACCTTCATTTGGCTTCACCTAATATTCCACTTATCGCATTTAACTCCCGCTCCATCGAGCCATTAATGTCACTCCCGGCAAACACTTTGCACACACATTTAGCCACTAATAATTAAAGCAAACATAATGTGGGTACATAAGATAGGACCGAATAGCTAAAGCAACAACAATCATCTTAAAATAAAGAATACCCAATTACTTACTGCCAGCTCGGTTAGTCCAAACAAAATCAAGATAAAATGCGAAATTCAATCTGTCAAAAATAGATTACAGACCAATTATGCGCTGTTTAAGGGTTGCTTTCCGTCAGGCGCATTTTTCCAAGCTGTTGCATGTGCCGGGTGCTGCTGTTGCTGATGATGACGAGGGGCTGAATGTTTACCCTTCAGAAGGGTGTAGAGCTTGAGCAACACACAAGCACGCGCTCATACATACACTCGTAGGTACGTATGTATTTACTTTATATGAGTCTTGATTACTTGCTTTTGCTATTGTTGTTGTTGGAATCGGTAGTTAACAACATATTAGTATTTGCAATTGTTAAGCTACTCTTTGCTGCAGTTCAAGTATTGTTTGTTGTTGCTATTGACGCTCAACGTTAATTTGACTTGTTGTCGCTGTGGGTTGTTGTTGCAGCAAAAGCTGTCAGAGTCCACATTTAATCGACACCACCGCAGCATTGCCAGTAGTACGCTCACATATAATTCATACAAATGTACATAGAGACATTATCATCATGCAGCATACATACATCCTGTCCGTCTGTTCGTTTTTAATAGAATGAATCTTTTCGAGATCAAAACAAAAGCCCTGCTGTTCCATTTGCTATTGCTATATTTGTTATTATTGCTGGTATTTTTGAGTGGGGTAGCATTTCCTATGCTGCCGTTATTCATAGCATATTTAGTGCCTGTCATTGTGAATATATATTTTTGGTTTGGAGGTTTGTTGTTGTAATACCTGTCTGCATAGCGCTGTGATTCTCATTGTTGCGTCATTCAAGAAATTATCGAGTGAGGTTTTAAAATTGTGAAAATTTAGACTAAAAATCTGACTAAATTTGGGTATTTTATTGATTTATGAGGGAGATGATCACGATCATGTCAATCTGTCTATCCACTACATCCACATAACACCATTTACATCTTCCCTGAAACAATTGAGGCAAAAGACGATTGAATAAAAACAAGTTTTTAAAAAATTTTCAAACGTTTTAAATAATTAAGTAATGAAAACTGCATATTCTACCTAAAATACATAATTAAGCGTTAAATAAGCTCACCCTACCCTCCTCAGCTGGAATCTTGAAAGACTGGATTAATCTCTAGATAATTTTTGAAAAAGCTTGCGCATCTTTATAACAAAGTCAGAGAATCGCCTCCCACAATAAATATGTATACTCTTGCAATATGTTGATACAGAGTATGTATAATAGTTTTCAACTATTGTTTGTATCACCTAAAAATAATCGAGTTAGATATAAGGCTATATACATATACATATGTACATAAGTATATCAACGATCAGGATGACTAGACGTTCCGTGTGCAAGCGATAACTTGAGTAAAAATTAAGATATCTTAATTAAATTTGGTACTAGCGTTCCTTTGCAGAAATCAGTTCGTAGATGGGTGCAATCGGTCCATTCGCCCACAGAACGTCAGTAAATGTAAACCGCTAACTCTGATGAGTGTTTTCCACATTCAAACAATATTTAAAAGCTTATTCGAGAATGATTTTAAAATAATATATGGAGGGCAAAACAAATTTAAAAACGTGGCCGTAACCGTAACCGTAACCTCACTTATAAAGCGTCTAGAATACGACCATGTCCAATATTTTTTTGTTTTTTTGCAAGAAATAAACTTCGGCAATAACTTGAATATTATCAAGGAAGAAAAATTACGTGAAATGAAGGAGTTTATGCTGACTCCATTAAAGTGGTCAAATGCATTCATATGCGTTATATAAATCCAGATTGTGAATAACTGGTGCTGAGCTTCCTGAGCTCTCACATAGTTTGAATCCAGGTCAAAGTAAAAATCAATTAATAAATTTAATGGGACCGAGTCGAAGGGTTCTAAAAGATGAAATGCTGTCAATATTTTTCTTTCACAGGATGGATTATACTTTACGGATCGTTTGTGGATTTAAGTGCTATAGATAATTTGAGATATTGGCAGAAAATAAGAAGTAATAAAATTGAAGTTTCTTCTTTATGGTTTAGAGGGATGGTGTGATCTCGACAAAAACCAAGAGAACCATTTAATTAGATTTCCAGATAATCTTCAAATTTCGATATGTTACTCGGATAATTCAATTCTTTTTAATTTTCGAAAATACATAACTTTTGCAAATAATATTTCTAAACAAATATATGAACATATTGTAGCACCCATTATACAAATACCTTGAATGCTTAATCGAAACATTTACATGAGATTGAGTAGCGATGACTGATTAAAAGTACCTATCTACATACTATACATATATTGACATTGTTTATACTACCAGAGCTCACAGTTGCTGACACTCCAAAAGCACCCGGAGGATAAACCATGCTCTCTCATTTGCTGGCCAGCGCACACGCTCTTGTTTCCTCGCTCCTTTACTTATTTGAATTTTAGTTTGATTTTCAATTCGTGTCGTTTGGCTTACCGTAGGAGTGGCGGATTATAATGAACCACAAGTTTAACTATTATACATAAATGTCTCAATAATATAAGAATAAATGATTGGTTTGTTACCCCTGCGGTATGCTTGTCATCCCCTTCTTAAAAGTTTGTGAAACAATTTAATGACCTAGAAGAAGCATTTGATTGTGTGGGCGGTTAGTGTATTTGTATTTGCGCCCCAGGATATGCCATGGGATCATCATCGTTAGTGAAGGGCGAAACATGCGCTGCACAGTAGAATATTGTTGCAAAAATACAACAAGAATAGAAGAAAGTCAATATAATCTGACGAACACTAGAGTGTTCTTAATTTAAATTTGTCGGTAAATACAGAGTCAATACTGTGCAAAAGGTATACAGTTCTATACCACTGTGCGAACTGAAGAGCGCAAGCAACGACCACTTTGGTACGAACGTCGTGAATAGAGACGACATATGTTACAACATGCCAGCCAAAGGACAATTCGAAATGAGCAGACGATGTTTGGTGGCAATTGGTATTGAGGCTTTCATTTCGTGTGAGGACAGCGAAAGGTTGGGTCAAGCCAGTGCCATTACCGACGCAGCACTTTGACAGAATGACTTACGCCACAATAACGTGAAAAAACGTTATAATTCTTGCGGTTACTTGTCGCTCTACACATATTATAAGTACATATACGAGAATGTTTCGTGTGCATATGTAGATTAGTGGATGTGTGCTTGAAAGTAAGGATAAAGTAAGTAGTGGAGTAATGACGGACAAGCTGCCCGCAGTGGCTTCGAGGAGGTTTCCACTCGGTAATAAATTCAACTTTTGCATTTTTATTCTGACGGCTTTAGAAAGCGGAGAATGAATGCGTTGATTCAAATTGGCCGCAATATCTGGGGCGTATAGCTCTGAGCAAATAATTTTCTTTGGGTCCTCATTTGCGCCGGGAATAATGGGTGAATGCATTGAGAATCAAAGTCACACACACTTCTGCAAGTGGATATCGTTGGTAATGGGAGTTCATATGTTGTGAATTCGCTGGCTTTGAAGTTCATTGTTCGAATATGCACACATGTGTGGGGTTGCAAATGGTGTGTTGAAAGGTATTTAGTCAATTAATTTCAGTGATTGGACATTTGCTTGATAAGATTAGTGCTTTATTTAGCTTTGCGTTTTGTCTGGGAAATATGTTATACAAATTAATTAATTTACACTTTGTGATTTCATTCGCTGTATTTTGCATTGCGCATATCGCATGCCACCGGCGGATGTTAAGTCCATAAATTATTTTGATTCCTTCGGTGAATGTTGTGCAACTATGTATATGATAATTTTCTTTACAGTCATTTCGGAAGGTTTTAAAACAATGTTCTAATTTCTTTTGCACGGCGAGGTACATATATAGTCAAGGAATGAATGTGTGTCGGATAAAACTTATGAAGACTTGAACATACTTTCTGTATCTTTCTACCCTGCCACGAAGTTTGTAAAACACAGAAGCATATGTCGGATACTCTATAAAATGTAAGTATGTATATATGTATAAAAGATCAGCAAGAGGATCTGAGTCAGTCCGTCTGTTTGGATTCGAGATATCGCTGTGGAATTTCGCACACTCGTTTTCTTCCCAAGAAGCGCTCATTCGTTGGAACAGCTGATATTACCCCCCTACAGTATATTGCCGAGATAACTTTACGAAATTTGACACGGATTTAAAGCAGCAATATAATATATGCTAGAAGAACAAGAAACTGTTCAGGTCGAACTAGCATATGATATAGCAGCCATACAAACTGACCGATCAAACAAATTTTTTGCATGGAACCTTTGTACTTATGAAGAGCATTATAGCTTCGGTGTAACTAAACTTAACGGGGTTTCTTGTTTTTTCCTCTTTTCGTACGTATGAATTACTATTTGGATAATCGAAATTATAATAAAATCTTAAATTCTCCAGTAAAACAGTAGTAGGAAATTGGGAAATAGTTATACAATTTTCTTCTATTTTATGTATACGAGCCTACCGGACAGACTTTGCCCTGTACTTGTAAACTTTTTGGAATACAAAAGCAAATTATTGAGAATTGATGAAATTTTCCTATTAACAACTTGTCACAATATTAAACGTCATTTATCACAATTCGACCGAACGATGTAAGTGATGAGCAAAGCAAAATTAAAACTTAAACTTGATTTTAATGAAGTGGAAAATTTCAAGTGTAAAATATTTTATGAGAGATATATTTTTTAAGGATTTTTTATGACCAGCCTTGGGCCATTACACAATTTCAGGGCATTAAAATTTCGAAGGAAAATTATTCAAAGAAATTATTCATTTTTGTGATCAGATGGCCATATGAAGTCTTAGTGGTTATCTGTTCGTCAGTGTATTGGACCGTCCGTTTGTGCAACGATAACTGCAGTAAAACTTGAGATATTGTGACGGATTTTGTACACATAACGGAATATGTCAAAAAGGGAGACCTGTAATGCAAATGAGTTAAATGAGGCATTTGCCACGTCTATAAAACTCAATTTATCTAAAACTTATAAAGTGCCATCACAAAGCTCCACAGTAAGATACACTCCTGTTATTTGACACGAAGAATTGCATTAGGGGAATGCATCTGCCGTTTGAAAAAAAAAAAAAACAAATAAAAAGTAAAATTTTAAGGTACATACATATCTCCCAAACCGCTAAAATTAAATCGACTCAAATCTTACAATAATTTTGGTTTCTTTTCCGGTGAAAATCGGGTTAAAACCACGCATACTGCTTATGTAACAACATAACTGTCAAACTGTCATCAAAACTACCATCTTTAAGTGAAGTTCCATATCTAGGGACCCGCTTAATCAATCACAACCCAATTCTAAATTTTATATTATCCTGAGTTTTGTTTGTCGGCCGCAGGTTCTTGGTTTTTCTTCGACAACTTTCAGTTCTGCCACCATTTTTTTCGAGCCTGAATAAATGCATCGAAAATGTCCCTCAGATTTTTGTCTTCGACTTCGGAACGTTACAAGCAGCGTTTCTATTATATTTGATGCCTTTGCCAGATCGATCGATTCTTTCTGAAGAATCACGCTGAGTGAAAGAGTTAGAGATAGAATATCACAGAGGCAAAAAATCGCAAATTATGAGTTCAAATTTGCACACTGCGGCGATGAGTATCGTTGCTTTTCCCGCTGTTTCCTGTTTCCCATTTTCAAGTTACTTATTGTTGTTTCTTCAAGATAAGTGTCCATTGTAAAAAAAACACGCCGTAAAAGGTCAGAATGCTCAATGTACAATGGTTTTAGCTGTCAACTGTTGGCTTTTTTATGTTGAAAAACTTGGAGAATAAACCGCGAAGACAGTATCTATAGAACAGATCACTGATGGAGCTGAATATAGCATCTATTTCAAATTCTCTATCAAGCCGAGGCGTTTCATATTAACACTTTTTGATTAGATTAATTAACAATTTAATTTGCACACGTTGCTTCAATTTGTAGTTTCAGTGGTGTCTTAGCTCTGTTTATTAAATTCAAAGGAAGCAGTCCTTATTTGTTTCTGATATAAAATATGAAATTTCTAGATTATATTTTTGTTACTTTATATATTTATCAGATTAGTATAATTAGGTGCTTTCCAAAGTAAACAGGACTTAAAAAAAAAACAGAACAAATGGTTCTTTCGACAAAATCAATTTATTTTATTCAAAATAGTCTCCTTCTGCTTCAATACAGTACAGAAACGTCGAACGAGTGTTTTAGCCCGTTGGCCGGTATTGCCGCCAGTATGCCGGTGCAAGCCTTTTGAATGGCCTCTACGTCTGCAAAACGCTTTAATTTCATGGGCAAATGCATTTTTCCGAAAGGAAGAAGTCGCACGGTGCCATATCAGGTGAATACGAGGAGTGATTAATGGTTAAAATGTGACTTTTGGTCAAATAATCGGTTTAATGATGTTCTGCGAATGTTGGATTCGGAGCAATTTTAGGTCGTCAGTCAATTTGTGCGGAACAAACCGTGCACACACCTTTCGTAAGCCAAATGTTCGGTCAAAATGCGATAAATCAATGTTTTGGAGATCTTCAATTCCATTTCCATGAATTTCAGTGATGATTTCGACTGATTTTTGATCGTCATTTATGTCCTCACGACCACTTTGAAAACGTTGAAGCGTTTCGGCAAAAGTTTTACCAATTTCAAAACTAAATTTAATGTTGGCTCTTTGTTTGAAGCTCATTTTCGCACCGTTAACACAAACATACTGATACTTAAAACGCAATAACTTCACTTCCAATTGATGAAATATCATGAAATTTTCACTGGACAATCGATAAAGACAGCAGATTCTAACGCACCAGTCAACATATAGATGGCGCCACCAAGGGCGCTAGATTCAAAAAGTCCTGTTTGCTTTGGAAGGCACCTTGTAATTTAGCCATGGGTGGGAAATGTCTTCCATTGCCCCCCTCTTAATTCTCCATTGCCCTAGACCATGGTCTAAGCCCTTAATATTAAATATAATGATTATCTTCTATGATCAATATCTCGAACGTTAAGTAAAATATAATATAAGTATAATGCGATTTAGTGTGTTTATCTATAACCTTTCATATATAAAAGTTAAAAAGATACCAAACGTGATTGTAATCCTTTCAACGTTTCGTCGAATAATGATGAATGTTGATTTTTTTCTTAATATAAAGTCATCCTACCACTTGAATTTCGCGTCCGAACTTAGTATTTCCTAATTAGTGTTTTTTTGTGTTAGAGCTTTGTTTGGTGCATGAAATCAGAATTTAATATTATTTTTGCTGAATATTATTTTAAACTACTTTGTCTAAATATGTATTTCAATTATTGAATATGTCTACGAAAATTTTACATCTTGATTAACTTTAAAATAATATTTTTACTAAAATTAATGAATTTTATTATTGTTTTCGATAAATATCTTCTTGTGCATTTTTGTAGAACACTGTTGTGAAAAATTTTACTAGAAAAATATTTAATATTGTTAGTTAAGAATAACTGTAGAAATACGCGCTAAAAACCAGCAAATAGCGCATATAAATAAATGGCATTCGTTGGTTCAATCCAAGCAGTCGTACACAAATATACATACATACGTACTATACAAATATACCAAATATGATTGATAGCTGTTGTAAGCGCCGTTAGGAGGGCGCGATTGACAAAAGCACAAAAATGGCCACCCGCAACAATCAAAAGACCCGCAATTGTGTTGGCAGTCGTTGGAATCTATGAAGTCGTCCCAGAAGCAACTCAAAGGATCTGCTGAAACCAAATATTCGCAAAATAAGGCATTCATGAATATAAGCACATGGTTGATACGAGGCCTGAATCATACGAGCACGCGGCTTTTATGTAGTCACGAAAAGATATGAATAGACGTAAAGATGGGGAGAGCAGAGCTAAAAAAATTCAAGTAAGCAGCGGAACAGCTGCGGCTATTGTCGATAATTGTCGGGAAATTAAAGAAATCAATCCCGCAAGCTGGCGCTATAAACTCTTTTGCACGTTCTTGAATATTCATATATCGCTTCCTTCATTTGTATTTAAGTGAATGGCCTGGAAAGACATGCAAATATCCATAAAAGCATATACTCTAAGAGGGAAAGATGGGTGGGGAAGGGATATGGAAGCAGCGTAGACAATAAGTGGGACATGTGTTAAAGGGGCGTGTAATTACAGGCTTGTCAGCAATCAACCGTCATAGGCTTTTGTGTTAGTTTTGCGCTGCGTAATTGAAAAGTTTTTCTTAGAGCGAGAGTGTCCTTGCCGCATATGCATATATATTTTCATTTCTGTGCGACTGCTGCGGGCTATGCGAATATAGTGAGCCGCCTGCACCCTCAAGTGTATGTCAATTACTTTAAAAGCTATTTTAGACACCTGCTTGTGCTATTGCTGATGCCTGCTGCGACGAGTGGCTGACGCATGGGCTCCTTTTATGGGCACCAAGTCAAAGCGAAGTTGAAGGAAAGCTTGAAAGAATCGAGGAAAGACAGCAGCTCTGAGTAGGCGTCGTCGATGAACTCGTGTGGAAATGTTAAAACGCCCGATTGTGCGACGCCTGTAGAATAAGAAGCTGCAACTCATGCAAATAACTTATGCTGCAAAAAGAGCCATGTGGCAATATGAAAGTGGAACAGTTTAGAGCGTAAAACCCTTGTTCGCGGCTGCGTCACCTACGGTGCGTTTCTTGTGCTGCGAATGAATGCACTTTTCACGGCTGCTGACGCCATTAAGCAAATAAAATAGCCCTAATAACAACGGGAGAGAGAAAATCCCTTAAGTGATTAAAATGCACAACAAAACAAATAGAGAAAGGCAAAAACAATTGTTAAGTACCAATGCCGGGGATTGCAGCATCAACACATAACAGTGCTCATCAAATGAAAGCCAGCAAAATGTGGAAAGAAACCTTCACAATAATCTTCATTCTTTGGTGGCTTTCTAAACACCCAAGTCGGGTCCACAATAAAATTTTGTTTATGCGAGGACAATTTTTGTGGCCTAAACTTGGTTTTGTAGGCGAAGGGACCGTGCCGCTCATGATCGGGTGGTATTCTTTGCTGCTACGTCAATTTAACATTCCTTTTCATTTTTCAAAATTTCAATAACGCTCGCTGTCAAATGAATATTTATATTCTGATCGGAAATTTAAAAAAGGGTGAATAAGAATAGAATTTGTGAATGGTCGATCACTTAACTCCATTAGAGACAGCAAAAGAAAATTTGCCGATAATAAGCGACAAAATAGTCCTCGTCTGAACGCAGTCTAACGCATCAGTTGTGTTTGGCTTTGGAAGTTGGTGTTAAATCGAAAACACGGATAAAATAAATAAAAAAACGTAGGGGTCTGCCTAGCGATACAAATTCTAGTTATTCGTTACAATGTAAAATAAATCGAATTAATAGTACCCATTTATGGAAAGCTTTCTTAAGCCGACATCCTTAATACGCGGGTATAATCTAGAGAAAGCGCAATATATTTAATATTAACATAATTCTTTGATAAATTCCAAAACTTAAGGAGTTAATAGATATCTATAGGTGGTAATTTACGAGAGCTTTCACTTTAACTGAGATTTGACTTGGTTATACATATCTATTTGTAAGCTTACAAACAGTCGTGCTTTTTAGGAATACATGGCAACATTGACGACTATTTCTTAACTTGTCTCTTTGAAATATTTGCACCCGTAAACACAGTGCGTTTATTTCTTCGCTATTCTCATTCATTGCTGACGCTTGTCATGCTTCATCTGTCTATTCTTTACAGACGCTGTGCGAACTCGTCGTTAAAAAAATTGCATACCTATATGGGTAGGTAACAGAATCCCGCAGGTTGGGTCCATTGTGTGCGCATACACGGGTATTTTCACTGTAAATTGCGCATTTTTCGCGGTAAAACAAGTGAAAAACCACTTTGGCCAAATTGATGATAGCAAACAACAAGAACAATAGTACAATGCCGGCACCAAAATGAAATCAGGGAATGCGAACAGAACAACGGTAGAAAGTACATGCAAATCATAAAAAACAGTAACAATGACTGAAATAATGGCTAAAACCCAAGGAAAGAAGGAGCCACCAACACCAAGTGAAAGGCACTAACAAAATTTGTATGACAATAATGGCAGGAACAACAAAGCGTTGTTGCCTTTGTACCAAGGCATAATTCAAAGATGGGTGGGCGTAAATGACGAGTGATGAGTGCGAATTCTTCACTTTGCAGCAGCTTTAACGTCATCGACTCATTTTCCTAAAAAGAGCACTCACTCGTAGGAATACATTAAAAATGCCTCAGCAGTTAAGAAAAGCGCAATAGAGCAGCAATAAGGGCAGAACAATAAGTGGGATGGTACATTAATGGTAAACTTGAAATTGGCGTCGTAGTATAACGATATAACATAATCCACAATATCAGATCATCCCGTTTCTGACTCATCCAAACATATATATGAAACTTTTATGGCAAAGTACAAACAATATACATACAATATTAAGACGTCCAGTCAACTTCTTTCTTTTAAACAAGTACTCTTCAAAATTTCCATATTAAAATTAAATATGTATGTAGTAAAAACTCATAAGGGATATTGTATACATATAACCAATTAAGGTGTAGTTAGTTATAGGGTATTCATCATCCATTTCCCCCGGGGAATCGGATCGACACAATTTAACGCCGAGGAAAACGTAAAGTTATGCGCTTCTTTTAAGCTTATTTTGCTTAAACAACAAAATATATAACTTTTGAAAGTTATTCCGGTCTTTTTAATAAAAAAACAACACTCATATAACAAGAGGTTTCACACAATTATAATTGATAAGTCAGGTTTTCTTGTGACATCAAAGCAGTACAAACATCATATTAGAGAAACTATTGCTTAATATAGGAAAAAATAACTACGATCTTCGTAAATATTTATCTTTTGGATGTTATTTTTTAAATTTCTGACAATAATCCGCTATCACACTACCTGTTCCTTTTCCCTTCATGGCTTTTTTCCATTAAGGAAATACCCATTTTTCAAATAAGTTTGTCCGTTTAATTTCACTTAAAAGTTGTAAAGTCGGGTGAAAAGTCGGAAATCATTATAGATTGCTGCCAGGGAACATGTTTTCAAGAAATTTTATAAATTTATAACTGATTGACAACTAGGGAAGGGCTGAGTTCGAGCGTAACTAAAGATTTGGTCCTCTTGCAACTTCTTCTTCTTTGCTAGTGTAGAAAACGCTTACGTGATTATAGTCCAGTTAACAACAGCGCGCCAGTCGTTTCTTCTTTTTGCAATGTGGCGGCACTAGAAGATTCCAAGCGAAGCCAGGTCCTTCCCCACTTGGTCTTTCCAACGGAGTGGGAGTCTTCCTCTTCCTATGCTTCCCCCGGCGAGTACTGCGTTGAATACTTACAAAGCTGGAGTGTTTTAATCCATTCGGGCGACATGACCTAGCCAGCGTAACCGCTGTCTCTTAATTCGCTGAACTATGTCAATGTCGTCGTACATCTCATACAGCTCATTGTTCCATCGAATGCGATATTCGAGGTCACCAACGCGCAAAGGTCCATAAATATTTCGCAGAACCTTTCTCATGAAAACTCGTAACGTCGATAGCGTCGTATATAGCAGGATGGGAATAATGAGTGACTTATAGAGTTTTGTTTTTGTTCGTCGAGAGAGGACTTTACTTCTTCATTGCCTACTCAGTCCGAAGTAGCACCTGTTAGCAAGAGATATTATGCGTTGGATTTCGAGGCTGACATTGTTCTTGGTGTTAATATTGGTTCCAAGATATACGAAATTATCTACAACTTTGAAGTTATGACTCTCAACAGTGGCGCGAGCGTCGCGAGTGTGACGACTGTTTGTCGATAGCGAGTCACCTTGTTTGAAACCTCGTATGGTTTCGGGAGGCTCAGAGAGGTCTTTCCCGATCCTGACGAAGCTTTTGGTGTTGCTCGACGCCAGTTCACACAGCCGTATAAGTTCTGCGGTGATACTAAATTCAGACATAGCGTCATAGAGCAGCACCGTTTCGTTCTGTCAAAACCAGCTTTGAAATCGACGAAGATGGCGACCCTCTTTTTACGGGTCTTTTCCAAGAATTGGCACATGGTGAATATCTGGTCACTTGTAGATTTTCCAGGCCTAAACCCACACTCATAAGATCTAATCAGTTTGTTAAGTTTTAATCTTTCACACAATATCGTCGATAGTACCTTATATGCGAAGTTGAGGACGGTAGTTGGCACAGATGGTGGAATCTCGCTTTTGTGCATTGGGCAGAGAACACTTCCAATCGTTGGGCATGATTTCGTCCGACCATATTTTACAAAGAAGCTGATGCTTGTTCCTTATAAGTTCTTAGCCGTCGTGATTGAATATTTCAAACTTTTTCATGGTCGGACAATGTTCCATCATCATCGATTGGTAATTTTATAATTTTAGTATGATCGTTCTACAAGACTAGGCTCCAGTCGTGAAACCTTCTGTTAATCATCGCAAATTTCATAGCATTTTCGACCATTATTACTGTCGGACAGCCTGTCTGTCTTCATACCTACGTATTGTGGTCTCTATCTTTTTTGCCAGCAAATGCGTTTCGCTTCCCTCTTCAACTTTCGATATCTATCCCATCCTGCACGTGTTGTGGTCAATTGTAACGTAGGCATTCTGTTTTCTCTCCGCTGGCACACATACTCGTCATCATACTAGCTGTTCTTTTACCTTTTCCGAAAACCAATTCTCTCCTTTGCAGCTGTGTGTAAGGAGCTTGAAATGCCGTCCCACAGTTCCCTTGTACCGAGTTGCTGATGAGTGCTCTCAGAGAGCAGAGTGCAAGTCGAGTGGAAAATCGTTCGGGTTTCTGTTGTGATTGTAGCTTTTCGGCAACGAAGTGCGTTTTTCGCTGCTCAGTGGCGGGTGCGTATCTTGTCTGCAATAAGGTAGTGGTCCGAGTCAATGTTAGACCTCGGAGCGTATGCACTTCTAAAACTCTGGAGACGTGTCTTCCCTTTATCACAACATGATAGATCTGGTTGGAGGCTTTTCGATCCGGAGACAGCCAGGTAGCTTGATGAATTTTCTTATACTGAAATTTAATTCTACAGATAACCATATTTTGACCCTAGCAAAAGCGTTCAGCCTCCATCAATTTGCGGATGTTTCCTCGTGGAGGCTGAATTTACTAAAGCTACCTTCATTGCCCACCCTGGAGTTAAAGTCGCCAAGCACGATTTTGAGATCGTGACGGGACAAGCTATCATAGGTGCGCTCCGTCGCCGTTCTCTTCCGTCGGGCGTGGGTGCAAATCTGCGATATGTTGAAGAACTTTGCATTGATGCGGATTGTGGCGAAATGTTCATCCACCGGGGTGAAAGACAGTGCTCGGCAACGGAGTCTATAGTATATCCCACCACGAATCCCACACCGAATTTGGCCATTGTAGTAAATGCAAGCAGCAAAGTATTAATATGATTTAACCTATTTTTGACAGACAGACAGATGCCCCTTTTTAATGTGTACCTTACCCGCAGAAACGCTTGGACGGGGTCCTCTTTTATATAAGTTTTAACGGGTGATTTAAGTAGAGATTCTTTTTGCATCTGATTTACTCAACACATATTTAAAAGGTGAATTGAAGTAAGATGCTGGCAGTATTAGATTTAGTATATCTCTAAATAAAATACGGACAAACTTCAGAGAACCGCCTTCAAACGCAACAGCCCTGTAGTCGAATCCCTACATTCAGAAACACACAATGTAAGAAGTAAGTCAACTGTGATTAAATTAATTTATTATATACATACATATGTACATTAATTCAAAGGGGTTAAGCATTCCCAAAAATTTACATGTTTATGGATTATTCTCTGTTTATGAAGGTGAGGTGCTTTACAGAAAACTTGAACACCGTGAAATTATAAATTGTATAAAAAGGGTTTACTGAAGTCAGGTGAAATGTTTTACTTAAAAAATAACCATGATTCTGTAAAGATCCCAAACCTAGGAGCAGACTCTGTTCACAATGAAATCAAGAAAACCATATTGTTACTTTAGATTGGTCGCAGTCAACAGACGTCAATCCATTAGTGAATATTTAGGCTGTAATGAAAGTCAACATATCATACTTTGGCATCTTTCGATTATTCCAACATACCTGTAGGTTGCATCTAGTGGAATGTGTGGAAAATTTACTGTCCAAGTTGCCAACAAAGAATGTGAAAGGCAATGCCGGAGATATTGGGAAGTGTAGGCCCATTTTTATTAATTTTTGGCACTAGCATACAATATCAAAAAAAGATATTTCAAAAAGATGATTACTGAATTTTAAATATAATATAAGGTGTAAAGTCAACCATGGGCAAGGCCATCCATATAGGCAATTGCCGAGGTCTCAAGAACTTTAGGCGGCATTTTGGCTTACGTTCTTTACATACATACATATGTGTCTAATATGTAATACTCATAGCTTCATATTTCCGCATTCTAAACCAAATTGTAAACAACGATAGGAATATTATAGTTTTTTATTAGTAGCAATAGCGGTTGCTTTTGTATGGTATACGTTGTCATATATTTACGTATGTATGTACATTCAAATCAGAAACGGTACCAGTTTAATTTTTCCAATATTGATACTGTATTCAATCGATGAAAGATGCGATAAGTTGAGACGAGTTACTAATTTTTAAAGAAAAAACACAGAAACTTCACATTTCAGCACTAATATTATTAAATAAAACAACAAATGCTCCGTTGCAGGTAATTTTTTATTGAGTATCAGTATAGGACTAAATTAAATGTTACACGGAGCTAAATTAGGTGAAAACGGTGGTTGCCTTACGTTAATGGGTAAAAAATTGGCGAAAAAGTCACGAAGAATCAACGCATTATCGAGTTTTATCGCACTTTTATTGTTTAAAAAAAAAGTTATATGCGTGGTTATCATCCGATTTCACCTATTTACTATGTGCAAATTTGGGTGATGTAGATTGAATGGTTAGGAGATATGTGCATAAAACCTATTACGGTTGAATTTTGATTTTTGGCTTAATTAAGACAATTTGTAGGTTTTACGTTTACACGTGCACCGAGTTTAATAATGATATCTCATTTTTAGTCAAGTTACAGCGTGCACAGACAGACTGAAGGACGGGTGTATATACACTCACCGTACCTTCAACTGCGCTTGCCATCCTAATCATTTATATATACTTAACCCCATATCTATCTCGATTAGTTGTAGGTGATACGCACAACCTTTAGGTGAATGAAACTATTACACTTTGTAGCAACATGTTGCAAGACCATAAAAAATAATGCAACAAAATTTATTGGCGATTTTATTTAATTTAACAGATCAGAGCATTTAATAGACTGGGATCTTTTTACTAATCCACAAACTAAATGTTATTAAACCTAAATGAAATTGAAACTATTGGTATTCTTATTTCTTGAAAGAAGAATGTCGATAATATGTTATTACGGAGCAAAACAGTTTTGTTCGCCTAACTGTTTTTTTAACACCTTAAATTATACATACATCAGATATATGTAAGTATATAAAATTGTATATGTGACCTGGTCTACGGAAAGGGGGTTTAGGTGTCAAAAAAAATGAGAACAATTAATGATATAACGAGAAACTGACGATTACTTTTAACAGCTTTTCCCAGAAAACTAGTTTTCGCACGTTAGCTCCCTTTTCGTAGACCAGGTCACATATACTGATAAAAATTATCTGGATGACGAGACGAGTTGAATTCCGGGTGACTGTTTGACTGACCATTGCCGCGCCCATAAAATACCTATAACCGAAGTAACAAAACAGTTAATAAATATACAAAATTGTAATGTGCTACAAGGGATTGCAGTAGAATGAATTACTAGGGGGCCAAAAATTTCTGAAGAGTAGATGCGGCTTAAAGTATATACATATCACATAAACCGCTGAAGTCAAATCGACTAAACTTGTTGATACAAATCTTTTATCGGATAATAACCACGTTCACTTTCCGCATAACGCTACTACTAAAGTTAGAATACACCAGGCTGTTCAATAAGTTTCGTCGTTTGATAAGAAAAACACAATTTTATGATTCAAAATACACTTTATTATTCAGTATAATCTCCCTGAACATTAATACACTTGCTCCAACGATCCTCCAATCTGTGGATCCCATCCCTGAAGTGAGAATCCGGAAGGTCTGCAAAATACGCTTCAACAGCCGTTATGACCTCTTCATTTGATGAAAAACGCTTGCACGCAAAAATTTTTTGAGTTCTGAAAACAAGTGGAAGTTGCTGGGGGCCAAATCTGGTGAATACTGTGGATGCTCCAACAATTCGAACTTTAATTCATAGATTTTAGCCATTGTTAAAATGCTCTTGTGACACTGTGCATTGTCCTGATGAAAAAGGATTTTCTTTCTTTTGCAATCCGGATCTTTTTTCAAGAATTATTTCCATCGACTGGTCCAAAAGGTTGCAATAATATTCAGAATTAATTGTTTTACCAGTTTACAAGTAATCCACAAACAAAATTCCTCACGCATCACAAAAAAATGATGTTATAACCTTCTTGGCCGATTTCCGGACAACCAGGTTCACACCACTGTTTAGCCTCTTGTTTTAATTCAGGATCATGGTGATAGACCCAAGTTTCATCCACAGTGATGAATCGACGCCAAAAATCCACTTTATTTTTTTTAAGACGCTCCAAATGTTGCTAAGAAAGTCGCATTCGAATGTGTTTTTGTTCCATTGTTAGCGAATGCTAACAGCTTTCTAAAACCCAAAATTTCACTTAAAATATGGCTCACACTGCCTAATGAGATGTGTAGAGCCTCTACTAAAAATCTCTCAGTAACTCGACAATCTTCCAAAGCCATATCCTGTATTTTGGTTACGATTTCTGGTGTTGATGGGCTTTTTGGACGTCCTTCACGTGGATCGTCTTCAAGACTTGTACGACTGCGTTTAAATTCAGCAACCCATCTTTCTACTGTTCAAATTGTAGGTGAACAGTTATTATAAATTTTTAACATTTTTTCTCGAATTTCTTTTGGTACTATACCCTTCAAAAATAAGAATTTTATCACTGCCTAATATTCAGTTTTTTCTATTGAAAAAATACTGTGATACTGCGACACTAAATGGCTTGTAAACAAGGAATGAATTGACAGATTGAAATGAAACTTCACATACGTTCATATGAAGAGTGTACCAACAAAACAAAAAAGTTTTGGGCTAGTAGCAACGCCCTCTCTCATCGAACGACAAAACTTATTGAACAACCTGGTATTAGCATATCTAAGAGAACGTACAATACTGTTCTTTCGCACTACTATTATCAAGGAGAAAATTTGTGAGTGTTTATGTTTGTTACTTCTTTACAACTAAACGGCTGGAGCGATTTTAAAAAAATTTGACACCCTGGATTAAAACATAGGATACATTTTACTACATTTTACATAAAATCGATGAAATGAATCCGCGGATAATGTTTGGGGAACTTTGTGCATAACTTTTTAAGTTAAAACACGATACTTAAAATGACGCACAATTCATACGTACACTCTTCGACCAATATTGAAGAGTACAGTAGACATGTTTAGATTTCAACATAAACTTAAGCGCGTTCAGTTGCCTGTGATGAAGTCGAGGCTGCGTTGACCCGAACGTGCAGACACGTGAGGGCAGCCGACAATAAAAATTAAAATGTATCTTTCCGATGCTCAAATTTAAATTATTTTGCTTCTAAAAATGTGAATAGTCATTATTTTTACTGTAACTCCACAATTTATTTCCGCAAATAAACCGCATGGAACACGGCGGGACAAAGCTAGTCACACATATTTAGTTGTATAATTTATAGATCAAATTACTCTAAAGATGGAGGGGCAGTTTGTAATATTATGTAAGGAATTGAAACAATGATGCACTAAACTTTTCAGAGATCTCAACAGAAAAATTAGTGACATTTCACGTAAAGCTGTATTAGAATGTTCCAATGGGTTATTTTTTTATTAATTAGTGCATTAAAAGTATAAAAATTAATTCAGACTAAAAATTTGGTTTTTTGTGAGTTATTTCCATTCATTGCAAAACATGATTCCCCGAAAATGTCGTTAATTGGAAACTAAAAACCTATTTCTGCTTGTAGCTTAATGACGTTAATTTCAATTTGTAATTACATAGGAACACAATGCAGTTTTCATGTGAGGCCCTGCGGTTGGCAAACTAGTATTTATGCTTCCTTTTTGGATGTTTTTTTGACAACTAAAGGTTGAAGAATCCCAGAAAATGTTTCTCTAATTTGATAGCCAGAAACTACATGTACAAGCCTACATTATTAAATAAGCTTTACGTGCATAATTCTGGTTCACCTGCAGTCAGAGGCATTTCTCAATTAATCAACCAATGTGACCATGCAAAAAATTATGGAATATCAAACATAGAGAAAAAGGAGTGAAAAGACATGGAAAACACTCATACACGGACGAGTGCATAAAAAATGCCAACATGATTTTTCGCTTTCGGAAATTGCAGCGAAACATTTGATATTCCACCCGATTTTGCGCTCGTCGTTTTTGCTTCGTTTTTTAAGAGCATCGAATGAGTTTGAGCAGGTTAGAACGTTAGGCTGGCTGGTTGTTATGCACAAAAACACTTGTTCGCCAGCTTTTTTGCCAATGACATATAGCCATTTTTCAAAATTTCAGCTGACAGTTGGTTAGAGAGGTCGCAAAAAATTATGAAATCTGCAAGGTAATGGAAAGGAAGGGGAAAGAAGGAAACGGGCCTAAATTGGAAAGCCAAGCTGTGCTAAAACAAATTTGATTTATAATGCTACATTGTGACTTCTGAGAATGGAGACGAAGTGCTTGTTCAGCGAATGCAGCTTGGATGGAAAGGGTCGGAAGGAGGGAATTTCTTCTTTTTGGTGAATTTTTTATCTCTCATTTTTGGCGTAAAATTTTTATAGAAATTTCAAATCAACTCAATGGGTTTTGCATTTTCCATTTTAGCGCATTTCCAGTTTCATGGTATCCAGTTTCATGGTTGTTTGCTGCTGCATACCAATGATACCTACATATATACATATATCACTAAGCCACAGAAGCACCCATTTATTCATTGGAACATATATTTTTCATATGAAAATGCTTCTGTCATATTGTTTCGTTTCATTTTGACATTTTGTATGCTTTTAAGACCCAACGCAGCATAATTATCAATGGTTTTGGTAATTTGTTCGAATACCAATTACGTAAGTATCTGTCTACTAGCAAGTTCCATACCTCAAGCTACGATTTTCACTTACACCCTCAAAAGAACAGATTACTTACAGGGTTTCAGCTATTTTGTTGATTTTGACAACTCTTTCACGAAACAAGAAGTAATGGTGTCGCCTCTGTCCGCTGAAGTAAATTTCAGTGCAGTTCTAGGACCAAGACTTCGTTAGCATAATTTAGACTTGGAAGAATATACTGTATCAGGTAATTGCACTTGCTAATATTTAATAATGAATTCGACATCAAAAGCAGTTAAATGCAGGGTATTAGAATCCTAAAATCCTAAGAAAAAATATACGCTGGGTATAAAATGCCTATTTGCAGCAAACGTTTTCGTTTTTTATAGATTCTTGCTATTGCTCATTTTGCTCCGCCAGTGTGAATGTCCGTTGTTACGCCCTCAATCGCAAAAAAATGCATTCATAAAACCTACATTTTTTGCGGCACAGACCAATAACAATTCATATTCATTCGGTTTTGTTACCCACACCAATGCGCAACGGCGCCCAAAAACGTCCTATATACACTAATGTACCGCTACAAGTGCACAAATTTCTGATTGTGTTGGCACGAGTGGCTCAATCTCTTATGCAACGGGATTTTTTCTTGTGCTTTGCCAATGTGCAGTTATGAGTGTATGGGTGTTACTCATTCATTTTCATAATTTTTATGTGAATGAGTATGCGAATGAGTATATACTATATACATATGTATGTATATATGTATTTGGAACTCTTTACTCGTTGTTGCATTTTTGTTTTCTGTTTGATGCAGTTATTTTGCGGTGATGGCGCTCGCATTTCCATTCGTCACATTCATCAATTTTAATGAGTCCAGTTATATGCTGACGCCAAGCGTGGCGTTGACAGTTGCCGTTTGTGTAGCTGTTAAAGATATACTTATGTATGTATGTATGTATGTATCTTATGTTTATAGTAAAGAAATCATTCTATTAACATGGAAAATGCAGGAGACCCTAAAAATACAAATATGAATGATCAGCATGACGCACTCAGTCGATTTAGATACATACATACATATGTTCGCCTGGCTCTCCGTTTGATAGTATATGCTCATTTATTCGAACGCCGGACCACTATGGCATATACATAGTTGAAATATAAACTGACCGGTCAAAATCAAGTTACTCTAAGAATGACCTTTTTATTTGACAAGATACCTCCGTACAAATTGTTCATATACATACATATGTACATTTCTTCAAAAAAGATCTTTGAGTATTTTTCTTCTTTTTTACTCGTTCTGAAAACTAATAACTCCACGAGTATATTTTCCAGAATTCTTTGATTTGCAACAATTTTACTGACACGTCTGTGTATGTATAATAAGGTATACTACTATGAGCAAAAAATATTAAGGCTTAATTTATTCTTCAAAATCTATGTCGCCCCCCTCAAAGTATTTACCCTTGACCCCAAAACACTTGTGCCAACGTTTCTTCCAATCCTCGAAACTGTTTATAAGTCAATTTCTGGAATGACCTTCAATGTGGGTAGCGATTCACGTTTAACGTCTTCAATTGACTCTTTCTACGACTGGCTTCGCGCAAACGATGCATAACATAGCAAAGCATAGTATTGTCAGTTGTTTTCAGTTTGGCCGGTCGGAAGGAATTAGGAGTGCACCACACCTCGATTTCAGAAAACTGTCAACAAAACCTTTAGTTTGAGCTTTGACGGGCCTTTTTCGGCTTCGGCTCACCTTTGCCACGATATTCGGCCGATTGATTATCTGTTTCCGGGTCGTAAGCATACATCCAAGACTCATCGCCAGTAATAATACCTTCTATGACATCTTGGTAGTCGGAAAGCATTGTCCTGGACGTGGTTCGTCGTCAACGCAATGTCAAATATATTACAGTCTGAGAGCGCCTCAAAATTAGCGTTTTTATAACATTATCAAACAAAATAATAACACTGGTAGACATACATACATATGTACATGTAATTTGCGGCATGAAAATTCTTAGGTGTTTCTAATGCAGTTTGATACCCTGAAGTCAAAACTGAAAACAGAATTTTTCTATCACCCACAGATATTCTGTAACCTGCGGCTTTAGATTTTACAGTACTGCTGAGATCAAATTGAAAGGTGAAGTAATTTGAACTAATTTATATGTATGTACTTCGCTTGTCTTTCGAATCGGTAAATTTCTGTAAGTTAGTAGTACTGTTAGTGACATCTTTGCTAAATTTAACGTCAAAATATTCATTAGTATTTGAGATACGCGTGGTTTTGTGAGGTTCTAAAAGTGAATACTTCGATTTTTACTGTGTCTGAATTTATTGAGCAAAGAAGAGCGATAATGCACCATCTCATACTGCATTGGTTATTCGTGATCATTTCGCCACATTTTCAACTAATATCGTGCCGCAACCACCGCAACCACCGCATTCGCCTGATTTACCTTTATGTAACTTCTGGCTATTCAGCAAATTCACATAACCACTCCGAGCAGTGCACTATGGGGAATTTGCCCGATTTCATGGTATTTAGTCATTTTATCAAAGTTTAAATATTTGGGTTTTTTTATGTAAACATATTAAAAACACATGGCTCCATATGACTCCATACCAAAAATGTTAATTAACAGTGCACTGTTAAGGCTATGCAATGTTAAAGTCAGCTGTTGCAGCCCAAAAGCACGTGGTTGAGAAGAGGTAGTTTTTGGTTAGCTACTTTGAAAGTGCGATACTTAAAAGTTAAACAAGTTATTAATTTAATTTATGATGCAAAACAATCATACTGGTTTGTGTTATATGTTGTGTGAACTAATATTTTGATATGTGCCTGTCTTACTAATATTTAGCCAATTTTAAAACAGGTCTAAAAGGTAATTTTTTGGAAAAAAAAATTAATGCCGCAACCACCGCAACTACGTAGGCTTACAAAAAATACATATTGTTGTAACAGTGTAAGTCCAGTATATGTCGTAGAGCCATTAATTATGAATAAAAGGCAATTTGTCTCAATGTGCACAAATGCGCACAATCTGCGTAATTTCGTTTTTTGTCAGGTATCTTCGAGTTTTCGAACGCGGAGCTTTTTGAAGTATGGCGTAAGGAGACGGAGAACTCAAACCAAGAAAGATCAATTCTTGATTTTCTTTCGAGCAAAATAAGTAGAAACATTGATGTTGTAAAACACCACAACTATTTGAAAAAGAAAAGCAGTTTATTTTGCCTAAATATAAATGGTAAATGGAAAATATGCAAGAGAAACAAAAAATATTTTGAGAAGAAGTATGCAAATTGGCTGCAAAGTGCAATAAAACTTTGTTTCTCTGAATCGAATCAAATCGAGAAACGTCAAATTGGACGCCCGAAATTGGCTTATTCGGTTAAAGGAGAAGAAGCACAGAGGAAAGAAGCTGCAGCTCTATCTAAATCACACGGATGCAACCTCTCCTTATTAATTCAAACAGCCAGTAAAGCTGCCCGATCTCAGGGCCTCATTGATCTTTCTATAGTCCTTATTACTCTTGCAATTAGTCCGGAAAAGGCAAAGGACATAAGGGATATTTTGAAATGCCCTATTAAGCAGCCTATTCGTGCATCAAACGAAGCATTGGCCCTTTTATTAGATCAAGGCTTAAGCAAGGAGCAGTATTGCGCAATTAGTTACAATGCTAAACACAGAGATGCCGACATATACCCTCTATATAAAGATGTTGTGGAACAAAAAAAGCTTTGTAGACCTGCTAATATATACATTATCGATACTGTAGCAAAGGTCCCCATTCGAGATCTTTTCGGCTACTTGAATTGTTGTGCTTCAAGAAGAAGTCATTATGAATACGATGAGGCAGCAGGAGGTAGATTTTATACCAGCTGATTTAATCCTAAGTTATGGGTTCGATGGTAGTACCGGGCAGTCGAACTATAACCAGGCCTATGCTGACCAAGGATCATGCTATTCAGATGCATGCCTATTTGCCTCAACCGTAATGCCTCTTCGATTAGTTGATGCTTCTGGACTTGTTTTATGGAATAACCGTACTCCACAGTCGATAAGATTTTGCCGCCCTCTCAAATTGGAGTTTTTGAAAGAAACAAGAGAAGCCATATTAAAAGAGGACCTGAACATCAAAGAAGAAATTAAGAAACTTTTACCATGCAAAATCATGTTCAACAACAGGCAGTGCATTTACATAATATTTCAACTTAATTTGACTGTCATAGATGGAAAAGTGCTCAATGCACTGACAAATACAACGTCTTCTCAAGCATGCCCAATATGTAATGCAACACCTAAGGACTTCCTTGCCAACAAAAACTTTAAGTGCCTCGAGTTTGTTCCACTTTTAGATAATTTAAAACACGGGTTAAGTCCGCTTCATAGCTGGATAAGATGTTTTGAATTTGTATTACACGCCGGTTATAAGTTAACTGTTCAGAAATGGCGAGCGACAACATCTGTGGACAAAAAAACGATTGCAGATCGGAAAAAAGAAAGTCAGCGTATCTTTTGGGAGAGGCTAGGCTTAAGGGTCGATAAGCCAAAACAAAATGGATCTGGCAATACAAACAATGGAAACACGGCACGGCGAGCATTTACCAATTTTGAAACATTTTCAGAAGTTACCGGAGTTGATAAAGAAATAATTCGGAACTTAAGAGTTATATTAATTTGCTTGTCTTGTCAACTGCCGATTGATTTGGAGAAATTTGAACAATTTTGTTTTAAAACTGGAACTGATTGTTATCCATGGTTGCCAATGACGGCAACTGTTCACAAAATAATTGTCCATTCAAGGCAAATTATGGAAAATACAATACTTCCCGTTGGATATTTCGGAGAAGAAGCGTCGGAAGCACGCAACAAGATTTATAAAGCAGATAGACTGCATCACGCACGGAAGCATACTCGTGTTAATAATTTCATGGATGTTTTCAACAGAGCCTTAGATACTTCTGATCCTGTCATTTCTTCAACAAACCTTATGAAGCGAATTCGGAAGCATAAAAGTATGGAACTTCCTTCAGAAGTTTTAAGCCTTTTATTGTGCAATTTTGAAGGCCAGGATCAAATTGAGGAAATTGGAGATGAAATTGACGATTTTTATTTTATGTCTGACGCAGACCTTGAGAATGAAAATATTATATAAACTTATTATAGTATTATTTGGTTGTCACCTTATCAACTTTTCTATATGAAATACAAAAAATTGTTTCTCGTCCTGGGAGGGCGGAACCACGCCCATTTATACAACTATTTCCAATAGAGTCCATATCAATAATAAAAAAAAACTGTTTTGAAAAATCTTATTTATTTAAAAAGTTTTTGATTAATTTATCCAAATGGGAGGGCGGAACCACGCCTATTTTACCAAAAACTATTTCCAACGATCTCCATAAGACTAATACAAAAAACCGTTTCAAAAAATCTTATTTAGTTTAAAAGTTAATAAATAATATTTCGTCAGGGAAGGGGCGGAGCCCATTTTTCTAAAAACATTCCTATCGGTGTCTATAACAATAATAAAAAAACCGTTTCGAAAAATCTTACTTAGTTTAAAAGTTATTAATTAATACCATGAAATCGGCCAAATTCCCCATAGTGCAGTGGTCAGTACGTCAGGCACTCACTCCAGGACAAAAAAATGAAGAATTTTGTTAAGGCAATGGACAGAAATGGAAGAGGATTCTTGTATCTGAAACAAAAATTTCCAAGAGTCAGTGAATCAAAAATGAAGGAGGGCATATTTGTGGCACCGCAAATAAGAGAACCAATGAAAGATAAAACATTTGAGGAAATGCTCAATGAAACTGAAATACGAGCCTGGAGTGCCTTTAAAGCGTTGTTAAAAATTTTCTGGGAAATATGAAAGCTGACAATTACAAAGATCTTGTGACGGAACTTCTTGCTGCCTATAAAAAATTGGGTAGCAACATGTCTCTTAAAATTCACTTTCTGGACTCCCATCTGGATTTTTTCCCCTTAAATTTAGCGGCCGTAAGTGTCGAATATGGGGAACAGTTCAACCAAGGCATTTTTGCTATGGAGAAACGGTACCAAAGCAAGTGGAGTGCCAGTTTGCTTGCCGATTACTGCTGGACATTGTTAAGAGATACTCCTAAAACAAAATATCGCCGAGAAACATCGACAGTAATATTTTAAGGTACTCTTTGGTTAATAAAATAATATAACAAAAATTCTCATAGCAAAAAAACTATAGGTGATAGAAGAAAGCTGTAGCTATTTTCTGCATTTGTGGCAATTTTTACATAATAAACACTTTGTTCTGTTCAAGTCACAAAAAATAAGTGGATTTTTGTTTACCAGTGTAATTTTTGTGCATTTAAATTAAACCACCCAACATTTTTGACGACTACAAATTATTATAGATTGCCCATTTAATATAAAGACAAACTATTTAAATATGTTTCTTTATGATTTAGTGATATATTAAAACAACTGACTTTCGAACTTTTAAAACGTAATAAAGGCATTTACGCTTGTTAGTTTTAGTAATTTGCATTGCAACGTTTCTTTAAATACATTTAAATTTTCCATTTTCTTTAAGTTTGATTGTTTTGAATTTTTTATGAGTGGTCTTGAACGACCGCAACAAATCCTTCCGTTTACAAATTTTTTGGTAGAATTTCACTCGTTTCCAGTTGCTAAATATCAAACCCTCCTGAACTTTGACAGTTGACAGAGTGAGGTTTTGACTTTTTGCAATTGCACTCTCATTTCCAATGAGATATTAGTTGAGCATCTCTTTATCTCTGTCATTTCTTTAGTTGTATTTATTGATTCCTATCATTTTCGTTCATAAGCGTGATCTCACCGGGAGTCATATTTTAAATAATGATTACAAAATTTTTACACTTTATTACTATACTTATGCCAAGGATTTTTCTAATCCTCGAAACAATTTTCCTAAGCACTTTTTGGGATGACCTTCAGTGCTTTCAGCGAATGTTGTTTAATCTCTTCGATATACTGAAAACGGGTTCCTCTCCGATGATTGTTGACTTGTTTGCATGTCAAACTCATAAACCCATGAATCATCGGCAGTTCTAACGATCTCCATGAATGTGGGATCGGAACTCGCACGATCAAGCATATCCAAAGAGACTTGCTGATGGTATTAGTTTTGAAAAAAAATCGAGCACGATCGCGTTTCCTACCAAACATATCAACCAAAGTAATTCGAACGGACTCGTGAGAGATGTCGAGCTCTCTTGTCATCTCTATAACACCTGTCTGACGATTTTCAAGCACCTTATTCTTCTATTTTTAATGTTTTCATCAGTTAAATAGGTCGTAGGTCATCCAGAACTAGGCATGTCTTTAACGATCTATCGACCGTCTTCGAATGTTTTGTACTACTCGTAGGCTTGCGTTTTTGATAAAACTGAATCACCGGAAGTGCGAAATGTGTAAGTATGAAGAGCCTGACAAGCTCACCGACAGGGAAAATGGTCGAAAATTCTACGAAAAAATGTGGCACATATGAGAATGTTTCACGACCGAAGCATACTCTTGTAGAACTCCCAGAAGTGATCTAGTAACCGATGCCCAGAGCATACTAAAATTATGGAGGAAACACTTCTCCAGCCTGCTGAATGGCGAAGCATAACGCCAGGAGAAGGCGACCCCGATAACCCAATCGATGACGATGTAGCAGACATTCCATTGCCCGACCATCAAGAAGGTAGAATAGTAATTACTCGTCTGAAAACCAGAAAAAGGCGGGGGACCATGGATTGCCGGCCGAGCTATTCAAACACGGCGGCAAAGAACTGAAAAGGAGCATGCATTAGCTTCTTTGTAAAATATATCGGACGAAAGCATGCCCAACGTTTAGAATTTAAGTTTAAAAAGGTAGAAATCTGCGCCAACTACTGTGGGATAAGTCTCCTCAACATTGCATATAAGGTTCTATCAAGCGTATTGTGTGAAAGACTAAAGCCCACCGTCAAAAAACTGATTAGACCTTATCAGTGTGGCTTTAGGCCTGGAAAATCAACAACCGACCAGATATTCACCATGCGTCAGATCTTGGAAAAGACCCGTGAAAAGAGAATCGACTCGCACCATCTCTTCGTCGATTACAAAGTTGCTTTTGACAGCACGAAAAGGAGCTGCCTTTATGCCACGATGTCTGAATGAGGTATCCCCGCAAAACTAATATGGCTGTGTAAACTGTCGTTGAGCAATACCAACACCTCCGCCAGGATCGGGAAGGACCTCTCCGAGCCGTTCGATACCAAACGAGGTTTCAGACAAGGCGACTCCCTATCGTGCGACTTTTTCAATCTGCTGCTGGAGAAAATAATTCGAGCTGCAGAACCTAATCGAGCAGGTACAATCTTTTATAAGAGTGTACAGCTGCTGGCGTATGCCGATGATATTGATATTATTAGCCTCCACACCCGCGCCGTTAGTTCTGCTTTCTCCAGACTGGATAAGGAAGCAATGCAAATGGGTCTGGCAGTGAACGAGGGCAAGACGAAATATTTCCTGTCATCAAACAAACAGTCTGCGCATTTGCGACTTGTCTCTTGTTGAGAGTAATAATGTCGAAGTTGTAGATAATTTCGCCTATCTTTAACAGCATCAACAATGTCAGCCTCGAAATTCAACGCAAAATATCTTTTGCCAACATGTGCTACTTTGGACCGATAAGGCAATTGAGAAGTAAAGTTCTCTCTCGACGAGCAAAAACCAAACTCTATGAGTGTTAGAGAGATACTTACGCTTAACATATCGTCTCTGGCCGTACATTAAATAAAAAGAGAACATGTTTGTCAGGATTATTAAGCAGTATATTCACTAACAATGTTTGTTTCAGTGTACGATTTTTAAATTAAAGTTAATACATATTTCATTTTATTATAAATTGATTTAAAAGAAACGGAAAAATATTAGATTGTATTGTGGTATACGAAAATTACTCCATAGCTCTGAAAGTATTCGACGCAGGGGAAGCAGAGAAAGAGGATGAGCTCCACTCGGTTGGAAAGACAAGGTGGAGAAGTAGCTAGCTTCCCTTGGAATTTCCAATTGGCGCCACGTAGCGAAAAGAAAAAACGACTCGGCTATAATCGCCAGTAAAGAAGAAAAATAATGGTAAATAATTTAGATGCGTTATCGCATGATCTTGGCGACCATTTGACTAGGCCATTACTCGAATCATAATCAAAATGAGTTTGTAAATTTTTTGGAGGACGCGCATTTGTGTAAGAATTTTGAACAGTTTCTATGAGTTGTATCAAAAAGAAACGTGACTTGATGAAATGCAAACCTACTGAACGCATTGACAAAATTTTGCACAACTCCATAAGCAAAGATGGTCGCCATGAGCTGTCAAATTTACGTCATCCCTTTGGTAGACGCTGATCAAATGTAATCGATACTTACTGCGGCGTATAAGTTTAAGCGACCGATTTAAAGTGTACTAGAGCGGAGATGAATTTTTACCCAGTGGATTTACGCATCGAAACAATTCGGCTGCTGAGTGATGTGGGTTTATATTGAAGACGACTTGCCAGAAGCCGCTATTAAAAAACTAAAGCCTGTACGACTTTCTTGTACTAAAAGGAATAAAAATTGGGTTCAAAATGATTGGCAAGAGATTATGTGGTCTAAAGAAAATAATATATAGTATACAATATTGGTGTAAATGATCCTATTCAGCTCGAATTATTCTTTTTAATTGCCAGTTAATTTAACGATGTGAGGATTTAACGCTTGGATTGGGCTGGAAACTCGTCGGATTTAAGCCCTATTAGCACTTATGGTCTATATTTTTACCGTTAGTGGTGAAAATGATTTATATGCTCTAAATTAATTAATTATTCATGAATGTTATGAAACGTACATTTTTATACTCTTGCAATATGTTGCTTCAGAGTATAAAAGTTTTGTTCGCCTAACGATTCTACGTATCACCTAAAACTAAGCGAGATAGGGTTAGATATACATATGTACATAAATTATATAAATTATCATGATGACGAGAAGAGATGTAACTTGAGTAAAAATTGAAATATCTTGATCAATTTAGGTATGTGCGTTCCTTAGTAAAAAAAATTAAAAAACATAACCCTAGTTTCACGTTTAATGTATATGTAGATCGAAAGTGCGAGGCGGAATCGCCAGCACGAGAAGAGGAACCTCTACTAGGTTCATGGAGGGTACGGGAACTAGAGACAATGCTAAAAGAAAAAAAGCATGTAACAGTAGCTAGGAAGCTGAAGTAGGATCACCGAATGGCAGAAAAAGTAATAGCTCGCTACGGTGGCAGGCAGGCTGTTCAAGAATCGGAGCAGCATGCCACTACACTTGAGTTGGCTGAAAGGGTGCTTAGAAGCATCGAGTAAATCCCTATCAATGGTTAACGGCGCGTCGCGTGGCTATACCATGGTTTTCATGAATGTGGTCAAAGGAAACCTCGGCCTCCTCCAAGGTGTGAAAGAACGTTCGGCCTCTATGTATAAGGAAGCGGTATCTAGGGTTGGAAAAGTATATTATATTTAACCCGAACATAACAGGTACGGTCAGAAAACCATGTAGACAGCTTAGAAACACTGGGGCAAGAAGCAACGATCAGCTTTTCGTGTTTCTCCAGGTCGAAGCTCAAGGCTACCCGCCAACGCGATCGATTCGTGCGTCGAGGTCTTCAGTAAGTAGGTCTGTCCTTGAAAGCTTTTGTCCTCTGAAAGCTCAGAATGAAAGAACGGAAAATTCCTTGGTGGATACCAGCATAATCGGAAATCAGATCTTCAAACAGATGACTATCCAGTAATGTTTGGAAAAGCGGACTTAGTGCAGATTGAGAATTGTACATTGCTATATTTAAGACCGAGATTAGGAAGGCCAAAAGGTCATCTTGGAGCCCCTTCTGGGAAAGCTTAGGGGGCTGTCGGGAATACTCTAGGCTTAGGCGTATTCTCGGAAATAATCCCACAACATTGGGATGTCTGAGAGATGGGGCTGGAAACTAGACTTTGAGGAGTTGCTATGGCTACTCCTGGATGCCGACTTTCAACTCAACCTATCCACGGAAGAAGTACCATTGGAGAGCTTCAAGAAAGCTTTACAGCCTTATCACGCCTTTTGGACGAGCGTCTTCTTACAGCTTCATCGTGCAGTTGGTTGGCCTCCATCTACGCGAACTGCGTCACCGATTCTTGATAAACCCACGATCAAACTTAATCCAACCTATGCTTATAAGATGGTGAAAATGGAAGATTAACAGAAATTTTTTGACAAAGTAATGCCCAAACGTGAAATCTGGCACACTTTTCCAATTTTCTGTTAATTAATACCTGAAACCCATATTTGCACTTAACTGCGGCTTGAAAACGAGTTTCTAGGACAAGTGTCATAAAGCGACCAACGAAGCAGATTTAATCTATTTCAACAACAACCCCGTGAATATTTCACTCATGTGCCAAGCGCTGGGAAGCGGACCTATTATAAGATTATGACGGGATGTTTGAAAAGGTCGACAAATGAAGGCTGATGAAAAGTGGTAAGCGAAAAAGCAAACACGAATAAATGGAATCATCGACACCGCCGCTGTGCAAACAACACAATCAGAGGCTTTTTAACGCGGAAACATGCGACCACACACCAACATACGCTTATAAAGTTATCTGCCTGTAGCAACGTAGCAAACCAAGCATGCATAACATTGTAAGTAGATGACACGCCCACTTATCAGCAATTAGTAAACACTAAGGAAACATTAACAAGCGGCAGACGTACAGACGCATGCTCGCCACTCAGGCAACATATGCATTACGCCAAACATGCAACTCCCAGAAGTTAAACAACAACAATTTCATGGTGGTAGTGGAACAGTATATAGTATATTTGGTCGCATGGCAGCACGTGGTGTTGTTACTGTTGAATTTTCTGGAATTTAGTAGGATGCTAATGGGGTTGTTTGCACAACGGGAGGAACAATAACAGGGAACTCCAAGCGTTCGCACGCGCCCACGTTTTCTACACCGATCGCGCCTGAGCCGCTGCAGCCGGTGCTTTCGTTGACCATTAGCAACAAGACTTTTGCCTTTGCCGTAATATAAGTATGTTATTGTTGTTGTTGTTATGTGCTGCACGCATGCGAGCCACGTGTGGTTCGCGGCGAAAAGGTTCACTGTTGCGCACAGGTTACAAGTATCCATTTCCGCATTTTTCGGTCGCTATTTACCCGCTGCAATAGCCCGGCATCCTTGGCTGCAATTAGTTTTGAGCCTGATTCAATCGTTTACGAAAACGAATTTTGCTCTTTCCACACCAGGGTTAGAAATCAATGCTTGTTTTCATGTTATAATAGTAATTATTTTTATTATATTGTTTTTGTTAGTTGTGTTATGTTGTTGCAATATGTTTTGATACGAAAGTACCACTTGTCAGCGTTCTCAAGCGCGCTCAAATTGAAGAGCCCTTATATTATTTTCCTCTTTATGTTTTCCAGCTTGCGCTGTGTTGTATTGTGCTAAGCTCTTCATTGATTATGCCTTTCCGATATGAGAAAATTGCGCACTGAATAGTATGGTTTAGTAGCGATTTAAATATTGCTGTGAAAACCTCACCTTTTCACTTTTCGCTGGTGCAATTATTTTGTTCATTTCGTTAAGGGCTTTTCGATTAAATGGACATCTTAATTGAGAGCATTCTCAACGTTTGGTATTGACGTGGGAATAATGTTTGAAGTTTGCTCACATTGTTAACTGGTTTGACGAGCATGTAACAGGCAAACCGAAAAGTTCGTATCACTTTCTTTACGTTATTAAATTTTATTATGCAATTTACTTGATACTGAGAACAATACACCCAAAACGACACACCTCAATCTCGGCAATTATTTTCAAGTGACTATGTCGACGCACTTAATACGAAAAATTAATTTGGGACCGTGCTTAATGATCACGCCATTTTTGACCATTGCTACAGTACATAGTGCAGTCTTTAAGTCCATATAGAAATCCTAGAAACACAAACTGGAACTTGTACTATATTTGTCAAGTTCTTCCATGCGAGCCAGGGTTGGATTTGTTGCGAAGTCTTCAGCTTTGCTTGTGATGTATTATATTAGAGAGCAGGAGTCTACTGAAAACACCAAATAGAAGAGGGAAACCCCTCCGGATGGCCTACCAGAAGCAAAAATCAGGACATCTTGCAGACGGTTATCCTATAGGTTTAGGTGTATTGTCGCACAAAAGGATACTACTATTTTACTTTAAAGATGCACTTTGCGAACAATAAATCTGTTGGATTGATACCTTTCGGAGTGTTGACATTTTCATGTTAAAAGAATTCGCCTTTGGGACAATCCGAGATATTAAGAGAGCGTTCAAAAATGCATGGCTAGAAGCGGTCATAACAATACTGGACGGTTTTGAAGTTGACTGAACCTCAAACAATATTTTCAGTCTTCTTTGAAATGGAAGGGTGATGAGGTTAGAAATTATACGTCTAAGTAAATTTGTATTGGCCTTAAGACGTTTTGTCGATTTATAAGATCCGATACAGGAGTTCTATTTCTGTGGGTTCGCAAATGATCAGAAGGAGTGTTCCAAAGTAAACAGGACTTAAAAAAAAGAACAAATGTGTTTTTCAGCAAAATCAATTTATTTTATTCAAAATAGTCTCCTCTGCTTCAATACAGTGAACGCCACATGCAATGAAGCCACCAGTATGCCGGTGCAAGCCTTTTGAATGGCCTCTACGTCTGCATAACGCTTTTCTTTCATGGGCAAATGCATTTTTCCGAAAAGGAAGAAGTCGCACGGTGCCATATCAGGTGAATACGGGGAGTGGTTAATGGTTAAAATGTGATTTTTGCTCAAATAATCGGTCACAAGCGTCGATCGATGAGACGCAATTTTTGGTCGTCAGTCAATTTGTGCGGAACAAACCGTGCACACACCTTTCGTAAGCCCAAATGATCGGTCAAAATGCGATAAATCGATGTTTTGGAAATGTTCAATTCAATTTCCATGAATTTCAATGATGATTTCGGCTGATTTTTGCTGAATTCACACACAGTTTCGATGGAATTTCCGGTGATCACGGATTTTGATTGGCCCACATGTTGATCGTCATTTATGTCCTCACGACCACTTTGAAAACGTTGAAACCACTCGTGCACCATTCGGGATAGGCAATCATCGCTAAAAACTTGTTTCATCAATTGAAACGTTTCGATAAAAGTTTAATTTAATGTTGGCTCTTTGTTCGAAGCTCATTTTCGCACCGATAACACAACATACTGACATTGAAAAACGCAATAACTTCACTTCCAATGGATGAAATGTCATGAAATTCTCTCTAGACAATCGATAAAGATAGCTGAGTTTAACGCACCAGTCGACATATAGATGGCGCCACCAGGGGGCGCTATATTCCTGTTTACTTTGGAACGCACCTTGTACATACAGTAGTCCAATTACAAACCCCATATTAAGGATCAGCCATCAAACGTAACCTTATTCACATTTTCGCTCAAGATTAAAACCCCTTTTCCAAAGTGAACGTTTTCAGACGGGATAATACCTCCAGCTATTGAAGGAATTACAATCATATCTGGTACTTATTAACTTATATTATCGGTCTTAGATTGCTAATAGTTTATGTTCCCTATATGTGAAGTCAGAAAATCAAAATTAAATTTTATCTTATATAACATTCATATTATATATACATACATACATTTGTATAAATGTATGTACATAAAAATGAATCGCAATGAATATACTTGTACATATGTACATACATAAAAATGTGTTGCTAAGCGGATAACTCAATAACGCCTGGACCAATTTGGCCAATTCTTTTTTTTAATGTTCGTTGAGGATCAAAGATGGTTTTTACGGCGAGAAAAATTCGAATAATTGCTGGAAAACCAATAAAAGAGCCCTTTTCTTTTTCCCCATACAAACTAGTGAATGTTTGTTTGTTACTAACGCTAATGCTCGGGAATGGCTGAACCATTCTTAATGAAATTTTCAGAGGTTGTTAGCTGTGGATCGGGGAAAGTTTAGAAATAAAAAAAACGTAAGTATGAGGAAAAGTCGGCAAATTGGACAATTCCAAAGAGTAACTTGGACAATACAAACATTTTTTTTTCAATTGTTTTTGTTTTATTTTTCAATTATTTGAATCGTTCAAATTTGTCGTTTGATTTCTTTATTCCCGCTATGCAGAAAAAAAATTATTGAAAATTATTCAGTGAAAACGTTATGTGTGTTTCACACAAAGTGCTCAATTACAGATTGAAATTTGTTACGATGCCACGAGCATACATTGGCAGCCCATGGCACATGACCGAATATACCCAGGTTGCGATGACATACGTGTGGAATTATGGATCGCGGTCAATCAGCAAGCGATCGTCACGATGTCACAGCACGACTTTTCAAACAACAGTTGCGATGTTTGATAGACTTTATCTTGAAGCAACGTATATGTGGTGCTGTTAGATGTACTCTGTTGAGTGGCAAAAGAGAGGTTTGCCGCAGGCACATATTCCTCTTTGGATGGGGGATGGTGGTTACACCAGATCAAATTGATGAAATCATTTCTGCCGATATTCCTGATCCAGAGAAAGATCCAGTTTTATTCGAAGTGGTAAAAACCAATATTGTTCATGGACCATGCGGACACTACAATCCCTTTTCGGTTTGTATGTCAGGTGCTTTTCATTCGGAAATACAAACTGGAAATGATGGATATCGACTCTATCGGCGTCGCTCTCCAGACACAGCATTCAATTTAGAAAAGTGAATATCGAAGTTGACAACACATGGATTGTACTATATTCACGACTATTGTCTAATTCACATTCAAAACTCATATCGATGATGAGTATTACAGTTTGGTGAAATCGATCAAATGCGTTTGCAAGTACGTCACCAAAGAAAGCAACATGGCGGTTATTGGCCTTGAAGGAGATGAGATCAGCAAATATCAAGTGGGTCGATACTTGTACTGCAATGAAGCGTTTTATATGATATTTACTTTTGCAATTCATGAACGTTTTCCGACTGTTGTGCGTCTCGCAGTTAATTTGGAGAATGGCCAAGAGTGTATTTTAACCTCGAGAATACAGTGGAAACCCGCCAGCAAAAAATTAACATTGACGAGTTTTTTCTCAACTTTCGTTAGTGATCCGTTTGCGAGAACATTGCTCTATTAGGAAATACCTTGATTATACATGGAATGCATCGTCGAAGAAATAGTTACGCAGAAATCAAGGCCAACCAGTGTGTTCTCAACTAATGCATTAGGACGAATTTACACAATCCACCCAACAAAACGCTTCTACTGATTAATGTACGCCGTTCAACTTCATTTGAGTCATTGCTTAGCGTGAATGGTACGGTGTGGGCAACTTTCAGAGAAGCATGCCAGGAATTAGAATTGCTGGAACATGATAATCACTGGAATCAAACGATAAACCGTGCGATAGCTACTGCGAATGCAAATGAAGTTCGCACACTTTTGGCCATGATCATTTCGACATATCAGCCCTCAAATCTGCGTTAATTACGGGATACGAACAAAAATGACATTGCCGAAGACATTTTCCATCGTATTCGCTAAGAATTGGAAATAGGTTAATTCCGGTTGATACTTCCGGTGGTTTGATATCAATTCCATCTACCGTTTATCAGTTCACGAAAGATGAACTCATCACGAATGTTCGGACATTGGCCAATTATTATAACTACGATAGCTACCAAAAATACCGATGTTGTTGATTTAAGCTGGAAGATTCAAAGTCAAATTCCTTGAGACTTGCGCTCATGCAAATCGATCGATCATCTTGACAATGAAGACGACGCCTTGAATTATCCAGTGAAATTTCTAAATTCTTGGAGAGGCATCATTTGCGTCTCAAAGATGGACTGCCGTTATTATGTTTCCTAATGTAATGGAACCTGACTGGTTGTGACGCAGCTATCGAATACAAAGGGGCAGAATGCTTGATTCTACGAATTCCTCTGAGTTCTAACGATTTGCCATTTCAGTTAAAACGTATTCCGTTTCCAGTGAAAATTGCATTTGAGATGACAATCAACAGAGCACAGGGATAGTGTGTGGCATACATTTGGAACCAGATACATATATATGTACGTGGCGTGCTCACGAGTTGGAAAACCATCTTTTCTGTACACCCGAACACAAACCAAAAATTGTTGTTTATCAAGCTGTGTTACATTGAAAAAAAAAACAAGAAAAAACGTTAACATCGGCTGCACCGAAGCTAATATACCCTACACAGGTATATTTCTGTTAGTAACTGTGTGTTTAGTTTATATGGAAGCTATATGCTATAGTAATCCGATTTGAACAAGTTCTTCGGAGACTACTCGTACATTGTTGCCTTAGAAAATAATCTATGTATACCAAATTTCGTGAAGACACATTGTCAAATGTGAAAATTTTCCATACAAGAACTTAATTCCGATCGTTCAGTTTATATGAGAGCTATATGTTAGAGTGGTCCGATATCGGCCGTTCCGACAAATGAGCAACTTCTTGAAGAGAAAATGACGTTTGCAAAATTTCAAAACGATATCTTAAAAACTGAGGGACTAGTTCGCATACGAGTATATATAGACGGACAGACAGACAGACAGACAGACGGGCATGGCTAAATCGCCTCAACTCAACATACTGATCACTTATATACAGTTGTGAGAGTCAAGTCGCAAGTGCGACGACTGTTTGTTTGATGACAGGAGATATTTCGTCTTGCACTCGTTCACTACCAGACCCATTTGCTTTGCTTCCTTGTCCAGTCTGGAGTCAATATTATCGACATACTCCAACAGCTGTACACTCTTATAAAAGATTGTACCTGCTCGATTAAGTTCTGCAGCTCGAATTATTTTCTCCAGCAGCAGATTGAAGAAGTCGCACGATAGGAAGTCGCCTTGTCTGAAACCTCGTTTGGTATCGAACGGCTCGGAGAGGTCCTTCCCGATACTGACGGAGCTTCTGGTGTTGCTCAACGTCAGTTTACACAGCCGTATTAGTTTTGCGGGGATACCAAATTCAGACATCGCGGCATAAAGGCAGCTCCTTTTCGTGCTGTCGAAAGCAGCTTTGAAATCGACGAAGAGGTGGTGTGTGTCGATTCTCCTTTCACGGGTCTTTTCCAAGATTCGGCGCATGGTGAATATCTGGTCGGTTGTTGATTTTCCAGGTCTGAAGCCACACTGATAAGGTCCAATCAGTTTGTTGACGGTGGGTTTTAATCTTTCACACAATACGCTCGATAGAACCTTATACGCGATGTTGAGGAGGTTTATCCCACGGTAGTTGGCGCAGATTGTGGGGTCTCCCTTTTTATGGATTAGACAGAGAACACTTAAATTCCAATCGTTGGGCATGCTTTCGTCCGACCATATTTTACCACCCTGTCATTCAGTAGGCTGGAGAAGTGCTCCCTCTTTAATTGTAGTATGCTCTGGGCATCGGTTACTAGAAGACCTCCTTGGATTCTATAAGAATATGCTCCGATCTTAAAACCTTCTGTTAGTCGCCGCATTTTTGCATAAAATTTTCGAGCATTACCCTTGTCGGCCAGCTTGTAAAGCTCTGGATTCACACGCATTCCGGCCTCTCTCGTTTTCTGTCAGCAAATTCGTCTCGCTTCCCTCTTCAACTCTCGGTATCTATCCCATCCCGCACGTGTTGTGGTCGATCGTAACGTTGCGAAGTAGGCAGTCTGTTTTCTCTCCGCTGCGACATGGCACTCCTGGTCGTACCAGCTGTTGTTTTGCTTTTTCCGAAAACCAATGGTTTCGGTTGCAGTTGTACGTAAGGACCATGAAATGCCGTCCCACAGTTCGATTATACCGAGTTGTGGACGAATGCTCTCAGAGAGCAGGAGTGCAAGTCGAGTAGAAAATTGTTCGTCTCTCTGTTGTGATTGCAGCTTCTCAACGTCGAACCTTCCTTCTGTTTATTGCCGTGCGTTTTTTGCTGCACAGAGGCGGGTGCTAATCTGGGCTGCATTAAGATAGTGGTCCGAGTCGATGTCTATCACAATATAATCGATCTGGTTGGTGGCTTTTCGATCCGGAGACAGCCAGGTAGCTTGATGAATTTTCTTATGCTGGAATCTACCCATTTGGGGATGTTTTCTCGTGGTGGCTGAATTTACCGACTATAGTGACAAAGTTGCCTTCTTTGCCCACCCTTACGTTAAAGTCACCAAGCCCGATTTTTACATCGTGGCGGGGGCAGCTCTCATAGGAGCACTCCAAGCGCTCATAGAAAGCATCTTTGGTCACATCGCCCTTCTCTTCCGTCGGGGCGTGGGCGCAAATCAGCGAAGAACCTCGCTTTGATGCGGATTATGGCTAGACGTTCATCCACCGGGGTGTTTTTTACGTGGCGGATCCCAAACCCAGCGCACAACCCTATGTAGAGGATGTTTCGCCTTCAAACGGATGTTCTTAGGCTACCCAGAGGATACTTAGTCAAAAGAACTTTCCTCACTTTTAAACTTTTACACATGACTCCATCCTCCTTAACTATCATATACTTAAATAAGCCTTTAAAAATATTTAAGAAATTGAGAAAGCGGCTAAATATGCTTTAATTAAATTTTTCCCCTCCAACCCATGGAATTTAAAATTGTGTTACAGGGGTAGTAGGCATGTAATCCGATTTCGCCCATTTTCACTTCGTAACATAAGAATGTCAGTGGGTATTTAGTCATTCATTTATCGCGCTATTAGTCATTTTTATACTCTCGCAACAATGTTGCTAAGGAGAGTATTATAGTTTTGTTCACATAACGGTTGTTTGTAAGTCCTAAAACTAAAAGAGTCAGATATTAGGTTATAAATACCAAAGTGATCAGGGTGACGAGTAGAGTCGAAATCCGAATGTCTGTCTGTCCGTCCGTCTGTCCGTCCGCCCGTGCAAGCTGTAACTTGAGTAAAAATTGAGATATCATGATGAAACTTGGTACACGTATTTCTTGGCTCCATAAGAAGGTTACGTTCGAAGATGGGCAAAATCGGCCCACTGCCACGACCACAAAATGGCGGAAACCGAAAACCTATAAAGTGTCATAACTAAGCCATAAATAAAGATATTAGAGTGAAATTTGGCACAGAGGATCGCATTAGGGAGGGGCATATTTGGACGTAATTTTTTTGGAAAAGTGGGTGTGGTCCCGCCCCCTACTAAGTTTTTTGTACGCATCTCGGAAACTACTATAGCTAAGTATGTCAACCAAACTCTACAGAGTCGTATTCTTCAGGCATTTCCATATACAGTTAAAAAATGGAAGAAATCGGATAATAACCACGCCCACCTCCCATACAAAGGTTATGTTGAAAATCACTAAAAGTGCGTTAACGGACTAACAAAAAACGTCAGAAACACTAAATTTTACGGAAGAAATTGCAGATGGAAGCTGCACCCAGGCTTTTTTTAAAAATTTAAAATGGGCGTGGCCTCGCCCACTTATGGACCAAAAACCCTATCTCAGGAACTACTAGACCGATTTCAATGAAATTCGGTATATAATGTTTTCTTAACACCCTGATGACATGTACGAAATATAGGTGAAATCGGTTCACAACCACGCCTTCTTCCAATATAACGCTATTCTGAATTCCATCTGATGCCTTCTCTGTATAATATATAGTACATTAGGAACCAATGATGATAGCGGAATAAAACTTTACAAAAATGCGGTATTTGAAAAATATGTAAATGACGTATAATGAAATCTCGATTATCACTTTATCATGCGAGCGTATAAAATGTTCGGTGACACCCGAACTTAGCCCTTCCTTACTTGTTAACAATACCGTTATCTGGAGAGTGAGCGGTGTTATCTTCCGATTTTCCAAATTTGGTTTTTGTAGCCTTATTGGTTTAAGAGATATGTACATTAAACTTATTGAAGGGAGAGACCACGCCCAAATTTTCACAATTTGTTGCCCACAGATGCCCCTTTGTTTATGGGAACCCCTGTGACAAACTAGAGTTTTATATCTTAATTTAGTGCCTAGTTATTATGGTACTTTACGCAGTTACGGTTACTGGTACGCAGTTTTCGGTTAACGGTGCTTGTGGGCGTGACAGTGCTCCATTATTCACATCTAAGAACTTTTTTTGCAATTGAACGCTCATACCAAGTTTATCCAAGATATCTTCATATTTATTCAAGTTACATACAAACAGTCACTCGGATTTCAACTTTTCTCGTCATCCTGATCATTTACATTGAAATAATCCTATATTTATCTCGATTAGTTTTACTCTGTGGCAACATGTTGCAAGAGATTTCTCCAAATTATGCTCTGAAGCAACAGCTTGAAGTTAAGTCCTGTAATTTTGGATTTGAGATATGAAAACAATTTTCTAGCCACATTACCATCGTCGGATGATCCTCTACCTCCATCTCTGGGCTTGGTTATTATTAGAAGACTACATTCCTTTGAAGTTCCAATAAGATCGATCCTGTATTTTCTAATAAACTTTGCAACTCGATTTCAGCATGAGATTCGTCTACAAAATATTCTTTGGATATCATTTCTTTTTTTGCATTTACCATTCTTTGTTAGCTTGGAAACAAATCAAAGGATATTTTACTATTCTTCTTCTTCTTTATTGGCGTAGACACCGCTTACGCGATTATAGCCGAGTAAACAACAGCGCGTCAGTCGTTTCTTCTTTTCGCTACGTGGCGCCAATTGGATTTCCAAGCGAAGCCAGGTCCTTTTCCACTTGGTCCTTCTAACGTAGTGGAGGTCTTCCTCTTCCTCTGCTTCCCCCGGCGGGTATTGCGTTGAATACTTTCAGAGCTGGAGTGTTTTCGTCCATTCGGACAACAAGACCTAGCCAGTGTTGCCGCTGTCTTTTAATTGGCTGAACTATGTCAATGTCGTCATATATCTCATACAGCTCATCTTAAATAAAGCTTTCGCAGAACCTTTCTCTCGAAAACTCGCAACGTCGACTCATCAGCTGTTGTCATCATCCAAGCCTCTGGGCCATATATCAGGACAGGAATTATAAGTGACTTATGGAGTTTGGTTTTTGTTCGTCGAGAGAGGGCTTTGCTTCTCAATTGCCTACTCAGTCCGAAGTAGCACCTGTTGGCAAGAATTGTCCTGCGTTGGATTTCCAGGCTGACATTGTTGGTGGTGTTTATGCTGGTTCTTAAATATACGAAACTATCTACAACATCAAAGAAGTGATATCAATTTCATCGGCATACGCCAGCAGTTTTACACTCTTATAAAAGATTGAACCTGCTCGATTAAGTTCTGCAGCTCGAATTATTATCTCCAGCAGCAGATTGAAGAAATCAGACGATAGGGAGTCGCCTTGTCTGAAACCTCGTTTGGTATCGAACGGCTCGGAGAAGTTCCTTCCCGATACTGACGGAGCTTTTGGTGTTGCTCAACGTCAGTTTACACAGCCGTATTAGTTTTGTGGGAATACCAAATTCAGACATCGTGGCATAAAGGCAGCTCCTTTTCGTGCAGTCGAAAGCAGCTTTGAAATCGACGAAGAGGTGGTGTGTGTCGATTCTCTTTTCTTTTTCTTTCGGTCTTTTCCAAGATTTGGCGCATGGTGAATATTTGGTCGGTTGTTGATTTGCCAGGTCTAAAGCCACACTGACAAGGTCCAATCAGTTTGTTGACGGTGGGCTTTAATCTTTCACCCAATACGCTCGATAGAGCCTTATATGCGATGTTGAGAAGGTATATCCACAGTAGTTGGCGCAGATTATGGAGTCTCCCTTTTTGTTGATTGGGCAGAGCACACTTAAATTCCAATCGTTGGACATGCTTTCGCTTTATTTTACAAAGAAGCTGATGCATGATCCTTATCAGTTCTTCGTCGCCGTGTTTGAATAGCTCAGCCGGCAATACTTCGGCCCCCGCCGTTTTGTTGTTCTTCAAGCGGGTAATTGCTATTCGAACTTCTTCATGGACGGGCCATGGAACGTCTACTCCATCGTCATCGATTGGGGTATCGGGTTCGCCTTCTCCTGGCGTTGTACTTTCACTGCCATTCAGTAGGTTGGAGAAGTTTTCCCACCATAATTGTAGTATGCTTTGGGCATCGGTCACTAGATCACCTTTGGGGGTTCTACAAGAGTATGCTCCGGTCTTGAAACCTTCTGTTAGCCGCCGCATCTTTTCGTAGAATTTTCGAGTATTACCCCTGTCGGCCAGCTTGTCAAGCTCTTCATACTCACGCATTTCTTTTTCTGTCTGCAAATGCGTCTCGCTTCCCTCTTCAACTCTCGGTATCTATCCCATCCCACACGTGTTGTGGTCGATCGTACTATTTAGGAGCAAATATTGACTTTTAGACATGCCGGTCTCCATCATGAGTGAAAATATTTCGTTGGAATGTGCTGCCAGAAAGTTTAGCATTTTAGGTTCATTGCGCAATGCGGAAATAGCGGACTTATCTGTTTCGAACAGATGCTATGTGTCATCGCTTTGTTTTAGCTGAACTTATGTTTTGAGCGACATTGACAAGCACTTTCTGCTATTTGCTTAGGTGAATTTTCTGTGGATTGCAATACAATTAGCACCTTTACGTTCAGACAATCATATTGATATTGGAGGATTGAATCGAATCATTTTTGAGAATGAGATAAAAAAATAAAAACAAATTCTCAACATAATTAGAATTGTTAATTCTTAATTAATTTCATAAAATAAAATAAAAACCTTTAACTTCAAAATCCATTAAAAACAATTTAATTTTTTTGACCTGAACAATTACCAGACCTGTTTGAAATGCGCACCTGTTTCGGAATATTTCACTTCAAAATTAACACATGTTCATGCTATTAAATCTATTTTTTTGAAAGTACCGTACGATTTTCAGCGAAAACCGGTTATAAACGAGAAGATTGGAAAATCCTCCGTATTTGAAAGACAGGGCGACTTTTTCATGTTTCCAAAAATAAAGGAAACCTTAATGGGTCGTCGTTTTATACAAGGTGAGTTCCAAAGTAAACAGGACTTAAAAAAAACAGAACAAATGGTTTTTTCGGCAAAATCAATTTATTTTATTCAAAATAGTATCCTCTGCTTCAATACAGCTTTTTGCTTGGTCCAAAAGCATGTCAAACGAGTGTTTCAGCTCGTTGGACGGTATGACCACCAGTATGCCGGTGCAAGCCTTTTGAATGGCCTCTACGTCTGCATAACGCTTTCCTTTCATGTGCAAATGCATTTTTCCGAAAAGGAAGAAGTCGCACGGTGCCATATCAGGTGAATACGGGGAGTGGTTAATGGTTAAAATGTGATTTTTGGTCAAATAATCGGTTTAATGATGTTCTTCGAATGTTGGATTCGGAGCAATTTTTGGTCGTCAGTCAATTCGTGCGGAACAAACCGTGCACACACTTTTCGTAAACCCAAATGTTCGGTCAAAATGCGATAAATTGATGTTTTGGAGATGTGCAATTCCATTTCCATGAATTTCAATAATGATTTCGGCTGATTTTTATTGAATTCACACACAGTTCGTTGGAATTTCCGGTGATCATGGATTTTGATTGGCCCATATACTGATCGTCATTTATGTCCTCACGACCTCTTTGAAAACGTTGCAACCACTCGTGCACTCTGCTACGGGATAGGCAGTCATCACCATAAACTTGTTTCATCAATTTAAACGTTTTGGTAAAAGTCTTACCAATTTTAAAACAAAATTTAATGTTGGCTCTTTGTTCGAAGCTCATTTTCGCACCGATAACACAAACATTCTGACACTTAAAACGCAATAACTTCACTTCCAATGGATGAAATGTCATGAAATTCTCACTGGACAATCCATAAAGATAGCAGATTCTAAAGCACCTTGTATCAATGTATAAATCACTGCATGATCTAAAAATCAACAATAATGTAGACGAATTAAAAAAATATATTTTTCTGAAGAAACAAAAATTCGGCTATTTTTTGAACACACCCTGCTTAAAGACAACAAGCAATGATAAACTAGTGTAAGTATTTACCTTTCGGTTTTCATACCCATTAAATGTTTGAATGAGCAATATATGTATTTTTCAATCCTTTGTAAATAAGAAATTATTTAAAACCCGCATCTTTATCAGTGGTGGTGCAATTTGGATCCACTTTCGAGAAAAATGCAAATCATCTAATTCAAAATGTGAAATGAGTCTATTGAAACGCAAACCAAACAAATTGCAATTTCATACAAATAGCATATTCCCCCACCGATAGTTAGTGTGGACACACCGATGGTGTAGGTTGGAAATCGAGCACATGTTGGTGGCAAACAGTTTTGATTTAAAAATCTTCCACTTGGGAGAACTTGAGAGGCGCAACAATTCACAGCAAATCAAAGACAATCAAGAATCAACAGCAAACCAATCGACGAGGAAAAAGCAGAAAGTTGCATACGCATGAGTATGTGTCTACATACATATGTGCGAATGTGTTTGTGCGGTATTCTCTATGTTGCACAGTGGATGGAGCTGAGCATTGGTGTGTGTGTGCATGAGTTAAGGTAGGTGTATACGTGTTTGTGCACCGCAATCAAGAAGCAATCGACACCAGAACAATGAGTGCAATGGCAGCAGCGCCGCCAACTGCGGCAACGAGTGAGCATAAGCCAGAAGCTGCAACAACATGCGCCAAGCAGAGTGCAGAGCAATTTAACAAGAAAATGGAAATTTATCGCTACCAAGTCAACCAGACAAGCAAGCATTAAACCACAAATGAGAGCAGAAGAAGCGTGCATAACGATTGCGAGGCCAGGGCGATTCTTGCACAAGTACAATTGCAATGCTGCGGCTTTGTGCGCTTTTCATTGCTTTGGCTGCTGCTCGGGTTTAATTCTTCAGCTAAATGCGCCGAAAACGCTTCGAATTGCTCCCGAATGTGCAGCAACGCAGCTTACACAGCTATGCAAATCCAAATGGTTGCACACACATACATACTTATGAACATGCAGTGAGTAAGTATAAGCACATAATAAGCGCATTGTTGTTGCTAGCATTGTTCATGTTGTTCAAGAAGCGAAGACAAGGAAAAGCAATCAATGTTCAACGATGCTGCTTCGGATGAGAGTGGTAGGTGGTGTGTGGTGTCGGACTACTGCAGCTATGAGTTCCAATTGTCAATAAGACCCACACACACATTTGTTCTGTAGGTATGATAACAAAAGATGCCAATTGACTCTGCGATATGAGGCAAAGGGAGCGAATTGATAAGCGAAACAAGACTGCAGAGGGATTAGTGTAGTACGGGAAGCGGAAGCTCGGAGTTTGAGTTTGAAAAAGTTCATTGCTGTGCTGCACTCACACTTCAGCAACGCGTGGGACGAAAAATGGGATTGCCACGATAAAGACCAGCTGCGTCTGTGTCGAATGCTCAGCTATTGACGGCGTAAACTGCAATCGAGTTTCGGGTGTCTCCCACAATTTGAACAAACAACTGTAAATCGCCGCATACACTTCTCTTCTTATTTTTTTGTTTCCTTTCTGCTAAAGATTTTCTAAAGAAAAGATTCCGATGAAATCTCGTCGGTGCTGACTGGATTGCGCTTCGCCATTGTACTTAGTGAACACTCTCACTTTTGTTCAGCTGTAAACTTTGTTGGCGTGCTGCTTTGTAATAATTTCCTTTAAGTTTTTCCCATTGGTTATTACGTAATTTAATTTTTGCTTCCAAATAAATTAAAACAAACCTTTAATTAGTATATTGAAATATTTTTGTTCACCTAACGGTTGTTTGTATCAGCTAAAACTAACCGATATATATGTAGGGTATATTCTATATATAAATGATCAGCAGGACTAGACGAGTTGAAATTCGCATGACTGCCGGACAACAACTACGCCTACTTCCCATATAACACAATTTTAGATTCCAATTGATTTGTTCAGTTTCCAGTATGCAAATCAAGAAAGGTTAAGTATAATGGGATCTTTCGTGTGTGTGCCACCTTATGACCAAAAATTGTTTACATCCAATAGAAACGTTCAAGCCCCTAGGTATCGAGTATTTCGACCCCGATACCTATAGAGCTTTTGATCGAAAATGTCGGGCAAGTGTGATATATATAACCAAAATTAAGGGATAATCCTTCTGCTATAACGATATGTCTGTATGTTGGAAATGGGTTGAATCGGACCAATACTTCTCTTAGTCCCCATATACTTTATATATAAATTTTCGAACGTCGGGGTGACTTTGTACTGAATATATCGGGCAATACGTGAGCTTTCTCAATGAAAATGATATAATTATAAGGATCAAGCTTTGCAGGAATCTTATCTAATTTCGCTATACTTCGAGGAACAAATGACGGATGACATCACTGCTGTACATTGATGATCTAATTTAATTCATGCAAAAACGCAGATGACTTTTATTTTTTTGTGACGACACTGTTAAAAGAGCTTTATTAAAACTAGAGGTGCATTAAAGAGTGGTGTTCGGAGAATTTTGTATAAATGAATTGATGAAATATTGCAAAAATATGCCAATGACAAAAAATAGCGTTCCGGTGCCGGTTTTGCCACTTTTTAGATAACGGTTTTAACCAGTTACTTACTCCGAGACGGTTTTTTGAAATTAAATTTTTTTTATTTTCTTGAAAACTTTAACGGGAAAACGCGAAAAAATAGAATATTTGTTATTATAAAAGTTCCGGAATTAGCACATAAATTATATACAGAATTAGCGTTCGAAATTTCAAAAGGATCGATGTAGTAATTCTGATATTATGAAGGCCACCAACTTGAAAACGTACTGGGGAAAAAGCTCTAAAATATTTAATAATAAAAAAACGGATGTAAAGCATACCTATGACCCTCATTAAAGTAGTTCGTCAATTTTGCTCCAATCGACGTGAAGTTTTGAAAGAATATTCTTCAAAATACTATTCATGCAATTACACGCACTAAGTTACGCACCAAAATTTGTGCATACCCTATAAAAAGTAACTGACAGGCTAAATTACCAAAGCATATCGTAAATTACGCATAATGTGTTTGACCGAAATTTAAGGGCAGACAAACAAAAAAACCAAAAATGGTGTAAACAACAGGCATCGAAATGAACCGACGTAAAAAGTTGGGATACTTAGATTTCAGGGTTAAGAACTCAATGAGGCAGGCAGTGGGCATTAAAGGAATATGCTATTGGCGATGTAACATATAAGAACAATAGCAGCAGATACAGTTAAATAAGCAAACACAGAAGCAGCTACTCCATTGGTCCCAGGGGATCACACAATTTCAATAAATATATTTTTGCATTAGTCTTCGTGCTAAACGGAAAATTTCTGCTGCTCTCACCCCACTAACGTTTGTTGCTATTGCTGTAAACTACTGAATGTTGCAAACTGTTATTGGTGCACACATACATACATACGTACCTTTGCAAGTATAGTGAGTCGCGTCAGTTGTTTGTTGTCAGAACATTATTAACCACCAGCCATTATCATTTTAGCACTTTTCTTCACTATTGAATCCATTAAGACGCAAAACGCACTTGGATTGGTTACAAGTACAAATAAAGTGCGGACCTAACGTAGTGAGGAATCAAGCATACATATGGAGCATGAAATCTCATTCACTTGTATGTATATATGTGGGATGATGGTTGGTGGATGTAGCAGCAAACTCGCCAGGAAAGATTTTAATTTGAGTAGAATACAATACCTTCTGAAAGACCCATCAAGGTTAAAGTGCAACCAACCAAAATGATGACGGTAAGAACAGTGGAATCTATTCCGTAGGACAACGAGTACTTCGCCGAAAATAAGAAACCTCCGTAGTGCGATAAACGGCTCCGAACTATTGAAGTCTCGAAATACTCAAAAAGAGTGGAGTATCACACCTCTTGCAAGAGACCGACTGAGTGGGACAGTAGGTTTCAAGTACCGAAAAGAGGAAAATTACCACTGACGAGGCAGAGGAGAAAAGGAAGTCTTACGCGGAGACGACACTGGCTGACCCGGAAGGAGCATGTTGGCAGAGCAACAACTCCTGTTCGAATCAGCGATGATCTAATGAATTCAAACATTTTAAGCAGCCGGCCAGTATGGTATATGTCCGGCTCAGCGCACCAGATGCTAGTAATTAGATTGTCTGTGTCAGCTTACGGTATGCGCCGAGTAACCGGAAAAGGAAAACGACTTTTTGTCAAAACCAAACCATTTTGAATTCAGGCAGTACGTGCACGTCAAAGGGAAATCGGTTGATATCGCCTTATATGAAGTAGTTGGGGTATTTGATAGTTCCTTAGAAGAGTGAGAACTCACCCTAGCGGCATTATTTGAGGTGGAAGATGCAACGAACAATGCTTGTACGGCTACCGCTTCATTTGACATTATTCGGAACCTGTTGGCGTAGTTAAGGAATATGCTCAGCAACAAGCAAGTAAAATACGATGAAGAAGGTATAAAAACCCCTCATAAGATCACGCGTGGTAACTATCCGTTTATTTCGTTTGCGGTGAAGAGAACTTCGTTATTCAATTTCCTATCCTTAAGAGATCGAACTATTTTACTCTCATCAAATATCTCGGGGTTATCATAGATAAAAAACTAGGTTGTAGAGAACACATTGGCAGGGTTTCCAAAGCCCTTCTAATCTGGAACTCCTGGACAAGAGCCATTGAGCCTGAAGCATGTGCAACGCGCATTCGGCCAATACACTTACAAGTGATATTCGACCTTGTTAATGAAATAGTGCTCTCGGTTGTACTTCGACCGACTAGGAACTGAACACATTGTTTTAACTCCCCAGTAAAGAAGATTGGACCAATGGTTCCGTGGTCGATAGTTCCAACGGCGACACCTCCATATTCATTGACGGACCGAAGGCGTACCCGGCCATATGAAAATAGATGAAAATGAAAAGACAGACGACCTGGTTCGCTAAGGAGCAGCTGGAGATGCATTTATCCTAAGCAAGCAACATAGAGCATACTACAAAGTTACTTTGGGATGAACAGCCACATTGTAAGGCTAATCACTGGACACCAACTTTAAAATCACATCTTTGGAAATAGGGAAAAAATGGATTCAGCGGAAAGCAGAGCATTTGCGGATGATGATGAGCGCTAGAACATTATCTATGCAAATGCCCAGAGTTCAACGGGGTGAGAAGGGACACATTCCAAAATTCCTAATACTCCGACTTAAGAGACAATGGACAGCTCGTGTGGAAATTATTTTTAAAATTCACTGAGTTTCTGGAGAACGCTTTAATTGGTTACATTTCGAGAGGACAATGGGCCGGCGCTAATGCGCCTCCCTTTTCGACCAACCATATACAGGACATGTAATAGTTAAGGTAATGTGAATTACGTCATAAATTAAGAAATTACCCCGCGATTTAAACAATTGAGAGAAAACACCAATATAATACCGTAAAACTAGTAAACTTTTTTACAAACGAACGGAGCTCAGGCACATTGAGCAAAGAAATGGCGATTCGAAGACAATGATAGTAATGTATCTGTAAAAAGTTATCGACTTGATACGACTTTTTTTTACAATAACAACAAAAGGATGCTGGCAGTAATAAAAATATTTTGACAATTTCAAACCCTTCACGGCAGCAGAATATAAAAAGAAAACGATAACAAAATGTTAGTAGCATAAAACTGGTCGACCTTAAACAGTTTTGGAGTTCGATTGAAATGACAAAGCTGAGCGAAAACAAACCGGTAAATAAAACCTTTCTAATACGCTTTAAAAATCGCACCTCAAGGAGGTTGTAATTAAAAAGGTAAGCAAGTTGTTTGGTAAATGAAAAAGTCACATAAATAATTATTACACCTTAAATGAGCGCATATAAAGTAATTACACGCAGTTGTCATTAACGGAGTGCGCTTAGAGGCGAAACACAAAACAAAGGTAAACAGCAACAGTAAAACAATAGCAATAAAACAACCGCAAACAAGATGAACGTGGCATGACAAAGGGGTAGTCGCAGAGATACAAAAATTAATCTGCAAAACAGAACAAAAACAACAAATATGTAAGCAACACATAATTAACCCTTATCTGCTGTGGCAGAAGTGTGAGCTGTGAAAGAGTTATTCTGCCACGTTTATACACACATCGTACTTAGAATATCACGATTTTAGCTCGCAGCTAAACCAGGTAATAAAATCATAAAAAGTGTCATCATTTTAATCCTGACAACGTCACCCCTTGCCCTCGCCAATGGAAGCGCTACTGAGCGCTCAGCCATTAAATGGTGCTACTGTCTTATATGTATGTGCAGCATGTAAGCTCCACGGCGCAACGGCGGGAGAAAATCCTGACGGCTTTCGCATGTAATTACTTCAATTAAACCATCTGTGACAATTGCTAGAGTAGAACATGAAATTCAACTTTACTTTTAAAATTCCCAATTGAGTTTTGCGCCATTTAGCAGCGAATAGCAGCGGAGTACAAGTAGCGACAGCAGGAACAGTTGTACTTGGCAACCGAAACTGGTTGAAAGATAAAGAAGGTAAACGTAGCAAACGCTGCTAAGAATCAAGACACATAGAGAGGGAAGGGCGTCCAGGATGTGAGAGCATGTCTTACGCGCACAAGTTGAAAATGCAAAAGCAATGAAATGAATCAAGCGCGGCAGCGAGCTAGCCAGAAGGAGCTAGGAAGAAGAGGGTGCAGAGCAACGAAGGGAAATGTTAAGAAAATATTACAGTTAATAGGGTGACATTATGGCGCTTTATCACTTCGGAAGTCAACAAAGCGCAAGTTGTGAGACTGCACGTCATGTTGTTGCTGTTGTTG